>NC_092363.1:23208842-23238827 GCF_030848805.1 Temnothorax longispinosus | reverse complement strand
AACGTTCATATCAGGTTGTAATGTACCAGTTCTCGTCCGATCACTGAAGTCAAGCAACGTTGAGCACGGTTAGTACTTGGATGGGTGACCGCTTGGGAACACCGTGTGACGTTACCACCCAATTTTTTTTTGCATTTTTATTATTTTTTATTATTACACAGACGCGCGGTACGCGCGCGCTATTTAGCTTTAATATATTAGGTCTTTTTTCTATTGCTGCACTGCTGAACTATAATAGTGCAATAAGCTAGAGAGAGACAAGTATCTATATTTTGTTTCACTCTAACTTACTGCAGTGTGCACTAGTTCAGCAGTGCAGCAACAGAAAACAGACATATATTATACTATTACTATTACATTACACTATTAACCCCTTGATACATAAAACTGTTAAAATATGCGATCTCTTACGAAATAAGCGCAATGAGAAAATTAATCAGCATTACGGTAAAGCGGTAACAATTCAATCTCTTACATGCCTTCTTTAAGAGCAATATACAATTTTCGTATCGTAAATTCTTTTTTTTCCGTAATAAAATATTTATTTCATCTTAAATCAATTAATTTTGTACAACGTGATATAATATTTATCAATAGATATACGGATAGATAGATTATGAGAGAATCGGGTAAAACTGACCTGAAAAGTAAATAGATTAATAAAATCATTAGCGCATTTTTTTTAAATAAATTAATTAAAATATGTTACGTAATTGTCAAATATTTCTTTTATTGAATATTAAATTTTATTTAATTTAGTTAATAACACATTAAAAAATTTCTAAGTATTATTTTCTTTCAGCGACTTAGGCAATATTTAATCCTGAAAAAAGATACAGAGAGGCCAAACGCAGATTTCATATTCTATTAAATCTATATTTGAAGATGGGATAAAAAATAAAATAAAGTATACAGCTAAACATTGCAAATTTTTTCCTATTATGTTATTAATTAATTTTTATTTGACATATAAAATACAAAATATGTAATATTTTGCTCCAATTTTTAATCAAAGACAATATGCTTGCTTTTAAAAAAAATTGTCGAAATAACAATATTAAAAAATATTCCATATTCTTATAGTGTTCTCTCAATTGCGTTTCCTAAAAATATTATCTGTATATGTATATGTATATCTGTACATGTGTACGTGCATTATACTTATATGTACAATAAACTAATTAATAGCATATCAGAATAAAATATTAAATCTAATTTATTCTCTAGTCCATCCGTTTTAAGACAATGGATCTATGAGATGTAATTATCTGTAATACTTTTTCAATAATCTTAAAAAGTTTTAATTATATTTTATATTTATGATTTTCATAAATTTATCGCCTCAGATTATATAAAATAAAGAATAATTCCACACTCACACCAATACACAATGTACAACAGCGGAGTTGTAACACTATTGATCTGTAAAATCCAAACATAAAATCCAATTTATAACAGTACCTAAAGTAATCAATATTTCAAAGAATGATTATTGCGTGCACTGAATTATTTATTTATTTTTTTACAGTAAGAATATATCTGATAATTAATTAATTATGTAATTTTCTAAAAAAATAATTAATTCCGTAATAAATAATAAATAAGTAATAAAAACAAACAATTTCGTAACTTGCCAGTGATGATTAACAAATATATTTCAATTACATACATCGACTTAACTGGCCACAATTAAAACAAATCACTAATTACTCATTACAACTCATTAGTGATTTGTTTTAATTGTAGCCAGTTAAGTCGATGTAATTGAAATATATTAAGTAATAAAATACTCATCTTATAGTTGTCTCGCCCCGAATTATTCGATGTCTCTCAGACCTCCTGTTTGCTTTTCAAATTCTTTCGTTGCTTCTTCATAACATTCACTTGCGAGACTATCGATTAATTCTGACACGTAAAACACTTCGTACAAGCACTTGCTAGATTCCGACGGAGAATAACAAGGAAGAAATGGGATTACATGCAAAGGCACGCTTTATTATGCACAAAGCGTGAGAATTGATTAAACTAGTTAATATCGTAAAAATGCTTACTTTTCGAAAAGTTATACGACTTATACTACAATGCGATAACCTGCCGGCTCAAGATCTGAATAAGAGCGCGGTAACACCCTATGTGTAACATAGCGTGCTGTATCGCTTATAAACAACAAACATCGAGCGTATACCAGCCGCTATGAAATATTCATGGGAAATACTACGTATATTGAATAATATATTTTTCGCGTTCCAAGAATTATTAATGTACGAAAGTATAATATTACTTTCCGATAATACTAGCACTACTCTGACTTGTCTGCGTATTTGCGTATTACTACACATTCTCTGTCTAAAAATGGTAAGCTAATTATCAAATTAAGGCTCCTGGTCCCTGAGCCGAGAACTTTGCGTTGACGGTGGCGCCGTACCGTCGCGGCAGAAATAAAAACTCTCTCCTCTCACTCTCTCTAATGGAGAATTCTGTCTTGTGACATGTTGACAACCTATTTTGCGTTGCGTTAAATTTCTTTATTATTCGCTCTGTACTTGTGCTATAACGTTTAACGTATTCGTGAAACTCGTAAAATTGACCGTATGGTAAGATTTGCAAGAAATACATATGCGGAAGGAACATTCTCCACTCCTTTCGATAGTCGAAAACGGCTTGTTTTTCCGTATGTTTAGGCTTCGTTTTATGGCTGTTTGTTTATTGTCGAGGGAAAAGGATAGTATCCGGTCAATTTTAGAAGTGTGCTGAAACGATCTATAGTGATTTTTTATTGAAATATCTTTTTATTTCGGAAAATACCGCAACATAAAATAGGGTAATTTCTCGCCTCGATAGCAAGAAATTCAATATAGCTGCGGTGACTACCCAGGAGCGTTAAAAGAAATTCAAGCGCGATATAAAAGGTATTCAAATTTTAAATGGTCAAAGAGATAATTATATCCGCGAATATTGCAAAATAATAATTTATAATCCCTTTCTCTTAATATTTTATTTCAATTTCTACAGTAATTTCTATATACATTCTACATACTGTAGAATGAATAAATCATGCAAAGCATCCGCTTCGGCAAATCGCTTCGATACATTTACGAGTAATCGTCGGACTCGATTAATTGCGCGAGCTGATAATCAATAGTTCTAAATAATCGTAGAGAATAATCGTACTTGGCAACATTTGTCGCGATAACATTCCATTCCATTCCACCAAATAATGTGATGAAATACGCACGATTGCCAGCTCGAGATCCGAAGCGCGAATGATAGCTCCGATAGCACGGCGACACCGGTGACCCTCTGTGTAAACACAGCGCGCTGTACCCATAATAATAAACGCCCGCCGAGCGCGTGCTGCTACGAAATATGGGAAATACTACGTACGCCGAATATTTTATTCCTTGCGTTCCACATGAATTATTAATGTATAAACGACTGATAATAGGGAGTTTTTGCAATACCGTTTTTCAGATACAGTAAATGACAATGAATTATACAGATACGTTCACCGTCTAAATTTACATTAGGGATTTCGTTACGGTAATCCTGACGTCGACGGTAACCGTGATCCTTATTCTCTGAAAAATAACATCGGACGTTAATTTGAAAAGCGTTACGGTGAAATTATGATGTGCATGTGCAGTTTCGCCTTCCGATCGATAACGTGAATTTAGACGGTGAAAGTAACTAAATAATTCAGATACGTTTACTGTACACAGAAAAAAAAGAAGTGTCAAATCTTGTATACTTGTATATACGCAAACACTTATATACTTGTATATACGCATGAGAATATATAATTTTGAAATGAGATTATATTGCGTTAAACTAAGAAAACTTGCTTTGAAGTCATTTATATGTATAGTTAAGTTTTATATGGTTCAATCAAGAAAAAAAAAAAGTTAAAATTCTTATAAGAAGATTGTATATTCTTGCGTATATACAAGCATATCAGAGTTGAATTACTGTTGATTTGATACATCTTTTTTTTCTGAAGATTGCAAAAACTCCCTAATATATCACGAAGCTTTCCTATACGAGAATTATTCGATCCGTCTATTTGCACATTACTGTACATTCCCTTCCAAAAACAGTAGGTAAGCTAATTACATATCCATCATATTAAGAAATTCAAGCGCATATAAAATATATTCAAATTCAAATCAAAGAGATATAATTTATACCGTCTGCGAATATTGCAAAGTAATAATTTATCATTTTTTTCTTCTAATGCTCCGATTTTTACATATATGAAATAGGGATAGAAAAGACTGAAGAATATAATAGAATTAGAAAAAAATTGCTAATATAATAAAAAAGTGTGTAAATTAGAAATTTGCACATTTTTTTGCTTATATATGACTCAAGAACTAATCAACCAAATTTTAAAGAATTATACATATATGAAATAGGGGTAGAAAAGATTGAAGAACATAATAGAATTAGAAAAAATTGCCAATATAATAAAAATCAAACGGGCACAGTAACAACTGTGCCGCAACCAACAACGTAGCACTACGTCTCTACTATCAGGGCTACGTCAACTGTCCTTCGCTGAATACTTTAACATGAACTAGTGACAGTAGATAGTAGACAGTTGTTACTGTGCCCGTTTGAGTTTTTTAACACTTGTTGCAATTACAGTACGTATAAGACGAAATTCGGAGCGATATGCGCAATTACCCGCCCATTTGAGATTTAATGGGTTATCATACTTTGGTCAGCCTGAAAAGTAAAGGTCTTTTAGGCTTAGATTGCGGAAAAAGTAAAAATGCGATTTATTTCATGTTTGACAGTTGATTAATAATATACATATTTTAAGTTTTCTAAAATTTCAAATTTTATTTAAAAATATTAAAATTTGAATGAGATATGACAAATTGTATAAAACGTGTTTTTTTGTGCACAGATGAACCTACATGATCCCGCCATTTTGATTGTCATAAAACAGAAAAATCAATTTTTTTCATTAATTATATTGTACTGCCTTCCAAGCTTCGTTTTCTTAAAAACTAACGGAAAAAAAGTATTTAAATTTTTTCATAATTTTTGGCACACAAATTTTTATTGTAGTTCTTAAACTAAAAATGTTACCAACAAAATCGTCAGTCAAAACATGGTTTCGAGAAAAATGCGTTTAAAATTTGACTTGTTTTTTCAGTTATATAATAAATTTTTTTATCTTACCGCTAATTATCAATACCAGGACCGGTTCTAATCTGGGCGAGGCCGGGTGCAAATTAAAAAGCGAAGTTTACATTTATATCATATAATTCTTATTGAAATCTGTTTTATACATATACATATATTTCTTATTAAAAAAAAACATACTGCTTTTACTGCGAGGCATCAATTATACTGAAATCAGTCTGATGCTATGCTTGGCAGTTTTTCTTGCGATATATAAGAACGAAATAATACTTAATTAATTTTAATTTTAAACATTATACATATATGTATAAGTAATAAATCTCCACTTTTGTTTTTGCACACAGACAAGCTTATCGGACGTTCCAATTGGCTATCGTACTTGGCTGGGATAGAGACATGTGTATATAATATTTGCCTTATAGCAAATTCTGTCTTGGTTAATCCGGGTTCGATCAACCTAACCGTTCCGCACCTCGCACCGTTTGCACGCCCTTAACGTCAGCCCTGATCGATACCCGCTTAACGCTTCATACAATGGACCTTCCTTTTTATGTGCAGCATTCTCCAAGGATAATCTAGACCTTCGTCATTCATATTTACCTGCACGTAGGTATACGAATACGCGTCAAACTCGAAGAATATTTTGAATATCCACTTGGAACTTTTTGCACATTAATTTTAAGACTATAAATTATTTTTTAAACAAAAAAATTTTTCTATTTTTTTTTAAATTGATAGTGCAGCGCTTGTGTAAGCACAGCACGGTGTATTCATACGAACAAACGTCATATTCAGATATTTGCTAACCGCTATGAAATATTTTTAAAAAATACGCTGAATATTACATAAGTTCCAAATAAAATATTAATGTATAAACGATTGACAATATCAAAGCTTTCCGATATTAGAATTACTAAATTTGTTTATATTACTACACGATTTTTGTTCATAAAGAATTTACTAGCATGATAAACAGATATATCAAACATAATATTACTAATTAATCGTGCCGTAAATTCTAAGCACAATTTACTTACTTAATCTTATATCTAATCACACACGATTCCGTGCAATGACGTGACAAATAATGAAATCACGAATAAAAAATACTTTTAATTCAACGTCTGGAAATACGAATATATAGATAATTCTCATGATAACTTAAAGAGAAGAATACTCACAGGTTAACTTGGGTTAACTTATATCGAATTATCATGTAAGAAATAAATAAGATAAAGAATAAGTGCTTGGATATTTATTATAGGGCGTTTTCGCACAAAATTGACGGCAAGAATAAAATATTTGTTTATTTTTCACATAATTCATTGTATATAATTTAAAAATATTGAATAAATTTAGAAATATAATCAACTATCTCTCATAGCAATTGATTAAAAATATGTGCATTCTGAGAATGTTTCTAATTCTCTTTTCATTAAAAACTTTGTAAAATATTTTGTTAAATTGTTAAATTGTATGGTCAATTACAGTAATCATTCTTCTTTTATATACATAATCTCCACGAGATAGAGAATGGATTAATAAAAATAATGTTATATAAAAATAAATATAATAAAGGTTATCACGATTGACTGAGCATCGTTAACTATGCGATTGAATAATTATCTCGTTTCCCGCTTTTATCTGTCTGAAGATAAGAACCGCACGTGAACGCGTGTTCATCGGCTTGTTAATTGAACCGACGAACTGTATCGTTTTGAATAATAAATTATAATGTCGCGCGTTACAATAGACTTACAATTACATTCGCAATCCAAACGAATATGCAAAACTGGATCTTTATTTGTATTCAAGTCCTTCAAGTACGATATAACCGATAGATCAAACTCCAACCAAAGCAATCGCTCTCTTCCTCCTTTTACCCTAGGCCTAGACTGTTGCGTTCCTTTCGATTGCAAGGCCGACCGGCATGTTTTCATGCAGCATCAGATGAGCCTACGTAACACCTTATACCGATTGTCTCAGACATCAGACTTTGAACTTGCGAATTGCGATGCGATCACTTCCGATCGAGGTAATTAGGATGATATATATATATAGGATTATAAAATATATACAATCTCTTCATTTCTAGTAATTTATAATCAAATTAATTGTATATGAGTAAGAGTGCAAGAAATAATACAAAATACCTTAAAAAGAATGTTAAAAATAATGAAAGGTACAATAAAAAGGAACAATAACGTGAATTATACAAAAGTCGAGATAATTAGATAATCATATCTTATAGCTGCATTTTTGTAAATTCAAAAATACTTTCTTAATTAAATTAGAAATTGAATTTCAACTAAATAAAAAAAATGTAGCAAATGGCGCAGTCAAAATTATGCGATAATATATTTCATCAAAATATTTGCTTTCCGTTTGTATCGCATTTCGCCAAAATAAAACCGTATCACGTGGCGTGACTCGCGATAAATAATGCAACCGACAGATTTACACATAAATTTTCGTATAAATAAATTATCACGCGCGTTTATATCCAAGACTGTCAAAATAATCCAATGATATTGCGTGTTATGCCGGCACGATATTTGTCTGAAAATTGGACCGGGAAAACCTGTATGATAGATGCGAGATATTTATAATGAAAACTGGAACGGAAAAACCTGCGCTATAAGTGTGAGATATTTACCTGAAAACTGTGACGAGAAACCTACGTCAATGTATACTTAGAACGGAGTTTTATGAGATTTAATTTCTAGCCGAGATTATAGTTGGAAAAAGCGCGTCTATGTATATTCCGGTTTATCTGATTAAATCGAACGCACATACTGTTATTAACTATACGTAATGAGCTGACATGCATATGCACATAGATCACAACATAGACGTAAACGGTGAAAAAAACAAAAACAGAGTCTAATTTAAGAAAGAAAGATATCATGTACAGTTGTTTCTAGTTTACTGACATAATTTAACGCAGCGAAATGTCGAATAAGGTTACTCATAAACGAAAAGTCGCAGATTTAAAGATCGAATTTATACATATGTAACAGCGTCCCATAATCCGGACTGGAGTAGTGTTTTGATTTTTTACGTGTTCTTTTTTTATCTTCTTATTCTTATTAATGAAGAATGCCTCGAAATTTTGTATAATGACAAGTAATTTAAATTTATAATGCTGCAACAAGAATGTCAAGTATGAGAACCTTTTTCAACGAAGACGTTCCTGACATCGAAATATCTCACATCATTAATGAATAATAAAAGTGAAAGCAAAAGTAATAAAATTTGATTAATATTACGATCGGATTGCGATTATAAGTTGCTATAGGTTGTTACTTGTAAGATATAAAGATTTTTCAACGCCTTTCGATAATTGCGCGTCCTCGATTACGGAATTAAATATCGGTTCGATGATGACGATAATCTCTAATCGCGTCTAAGTGTTGTACTGTAATACTTTTTCTCAGTTAATCGAGATATCCACGTGACATACGCAAGCTGCTATAATTAATCACATTATTTGACGTTAACAATAAGAACGTGGAAGAGTCTAATGGTAATCTCTGAATCGCCGCGAGTCAGAGAGACGGGAGGGGTAAGGACGTGCGATTAGGAATTAAATCATTTTTCAAACAAAGATATTTTACAAAATATTTGGTATTTATTCAAACTATCGTACAAAACGATCGAAATAAATTATATGAGAATGGTTGATGTGCGATATTGTGTGAATGTCCATCCCATGACGGTTGATAGCTAATACTGGTTTTGACTAGTGGCCTAAAATTGACGGTTGTCGGCCGGCGAGAGGAATTTTTATCCTTCAGAGCCGTAGACATTCTGACGAATCTTAGGGTTCGAACTAATAATGGCACTGCGGGAGGTCGATGACGATGAGTCCAGGTCATGGGCTGTAGTGTGAAAGGGTCCAGTAGACAATACGAGAAGAGGAAGCCGTTTCTCTGCTGTTTCTTTTAACATCGAAAAGAATGTCTCTTCAACTGATTTGCAGAGGTCCGATTGCACACGATTAACGGCCATCTCCGGATTCCTATGGTCGCTTCGAGAATTCCTGACGGTGACCTTCGAGCCTCTCCCCGATTCTTCCAATGGCGTGATTTTTGTGTCATCTCGTACTTAATTGCTAATCTTCCGACTCTTCTTCTTCTCGAATGGCCGCGTTGCTGGCGTGGGTCGAGACGCGACGAATCGCCGCCGGAAGCCACGCTTTATGAGCGAAATTCAGTTCGTGAGCGAGATCAGACTCCGCGTTGCTTCTTCCCTCGATCAATCGCTCCACCAGAAGGACTTCGGCCGCCGGCAATCCGCACGGCGGGAAAGTGCCACGCGATACGTGCGTAACTTAAGTTAAACATCGTAACTTGAATATCGATGGCACGGACAATCATCTTGCCGTGCGAGAAACAGCGCGAGGATTCTCCTCGCGGCGGTCAGGAGATTACTTCCTGCCCCACGGGAGATGACCTCGATGACTGTGCGTCAACGTGTAGTACCGTCCGAAAGATCCATGATTGCCCTTCGAGCTGTCGTTGCTGCTGGAGCTACAGACACTCTCGGATCTCCGGATAGGCTTCTTCGTCGGGTCCAGCAGGCGATCCAGCATCTGACGGATCGTGCTGTGTTTGCGGTTGAACGGATTGGTGTACATGATGCCGATCTTCCTCTCGAGTCCTCCCTGAGCGTGAAATCTGGCCGCGAATTTCTCGCGTTGCTCCTTCTTCTCAACACTCGAAAGGGCTCGCTCGAGATGCAGCTGGTGGAAACTCCAGCGATCGCCGATCCGTTAGCACTTGGCACAATCCGCACACTTTTCACTGCAGCGACTGTCGCGAGACCAGAGAGATTAACGATGGTCGCGCCGACTTAAAACTTGAATTCAGAGCTCGAACGAATCGACTGTGTGCCGTATACGCTCTGCGAGTGAATGCGTGGACTATCCGGCCGGCCGGGTTTATATAGCCCCGGTGCGTACTCGGCGGCCTTCGGACGAGCTCGACTGACCGACGTCAACTCTTGGAGTTTATGCGACTCGTTCCGAATGCGCAGGTATTCGTGCCGGCGATCCCGCTGCAAAGTGCAGTCGCGTCTGCCGGTATGCGTGAGCGCGTGAGGACGTGTACGCACAAGGGGATAGTCCACGTGCTAATCCATTCGCGCCATCCACTCGGCGGCGCGTCTTGTGGTAAAAAAATAAACCTCGGGACTTCCCTGACCGAAAGAAGACAACGCACTTCGAACTGACGCGTAATAAAAAGTTATGGTGTACCATAAGTTAACCGTTATATAGTTTCATGTCGCGTTAATGATGTTCGTCGGCATCTTGATTGTTAAAAAGAATCATCATGTAAAAAATGTTACAACAGTGGACCCCTGAAAAATTTGAAATTTTATTCCGACTTCGATCCGATCTTTTTCTTAACAAATCAGATTAACTTAGAAAAATTAGATGAATTTTTCACACCAGAAGATATTATACATAACCCTGATACATAACTTCTGATGTGATATGTTGTGTTGAAGGCAATGTGCCTTCAGCACAATATGACTTTGCAATCTCGACAAAAAAAATCAGATAATAGGGTCATAGCAATGAATATTATAATTGGTCCGATAAATAATGTTCTCATTCAACAGAATGAGAATAGGAATGTTGCTCTTCTACGGGATAGATATTTCTCGACTTTTCCGGAGTATAAAATTTACGCAACGGTAAACACCGGCGAGTAATTATTTATTACTGTGTTGAAGGCAATATTCTTTCACATTATTACGCGCAATCTCAGCAAAAAATTGAATAATCAAGTCATAATAATAGCAATGGATATAATAGGTGCAATAAATGACGTTCTATTCAACAGAATGAGAATATAGGAATGTTGCTCTTTTAGAGGATACTTCGACTTTTTCGAGAAATAAAATTTTACACCATCACATAATGGTAAAACCCGGCGAGTAATTCACTCGGAAACTACTTAAGATTTGCATATTAGGACGCAAAGTTTATCTAGTTTCTGACGTCTTGCGGACGTCCGGTTAAACACCGGCAGAAAAATCCGCATTATTCTCATTCGAGTCATTGTATTACATTAACGACGTCTAGACTGATTTGTTTTGCTTGTTCACATTCTTACGTGCATATTTGTGGATAAAAGATACATATCAAAGTTAAAAAAAGGTGCGCCAAAGCGAAAACATTGATTTGAAAAATATAAGTTTTTATTATATCACCTATATGTTTACATGAATATATTAAAATTGATAATGTAGATGTAGTTGACACTCTGAGGTCGTTAAAAAATTCAAACTTGCAACATCTTCAAAATAAGCTTCTATATTTATGTCTTCACTTACGTACCGGTTTTACTTATCCGCTGACATTTTAATCGTTGCTTTAATTAAGTAATAATATAACGTCTTGATGAATTAAATAAGTCGATTAAATTAAATCAAATGTAAAGAAATAAATGCAGTTCTATTTCAGCAGTTTTATTCTCATTCTAATTGCACAAATAGAAAATGCATGCATCATGTATAAGTTTGCTCTCGATGTTTTTATGCTTTGTACGCAAAAGGGAGCGATACAAAGTATTCTACGTCATTGTTAACCGCACCTATTCTTCTCATGTAGTCAACAGACTTATTAAAACAATTCAAACAACAAAATACGAAGTAGAAAAAAGAAATGCGTGCTTCGACTATTTGTATATAGACCCCACACCTCAATCGCAATTATTCGAACGGGGATCTAAAGCAAATTATAGTAAAAGCGCGCTACTGCATCTTCAAAAATTCCATTTGCACGTTGGCGCAGTGATTACGAAAGTCAATGCAATTTGACGGGAAGTGAGATATTTCTAGATATTGCTAAATAAGTGATAAATCTTAACATATTGCTTAAATGATAAAGATATTGCTTAATCTCATTAGCGAAGCCGTATATTAACCTTTAACAAATCAACTTTATAACGCCGAATGCAATTTATGAAAAGAATAGTCCCAAATATGCAAGCTATGCAAAAATTATGCGCATAATTAATTATTTCTATCATTCATAATACTGTTAAACAATAAATTACTTTTTTCGAGCAAAAAAACGAGAATAATCATATATGTCTCATAGTTTTTTGGACGCTGAATACGAGCTCGTTTAAATCACATAATAATTTTGAGAAATTTGGAGTTAAAGTTGTGAAAATGACTATTTAACTCTATTTATATATTAGAGAAGTTTTATTGCAATCAAAATTAAGTATGTTGTTAGGGCTTTTAGCCCTTAAAAGAAAGTTGTGTCGATAACATTGAGTCGATTGCGTCAAAATTGCGACTTTTACATAGACCATTAAGGATCTATGAAATATTTTTAAATTATGTTACTCAAAGAAGGATTTTAAGATCGCTGGAATACTAATCTGATGTCAAAATAGATAAATTCAAAATGGCGGAGCCAATATAGCGGATATTAAAAGTAAAAAATCAACAATTTTAATTTAAACAGTGTAATCATTCAAATAAAACACATAAAAAATGTATAAATATCATAAACACAGAGTAATTAATAAAGGGATGATGATTAAAATTTGTCAAAATAAAATGTACTTTAGATCAAGAGTTAGGCACAATCTTTATTTCATATAAGTTCATGTTATTTTATATAAAATATTGCAATTTAATAATGAATATTAAATATGGAATATATACAATGTATAATTTTGTCCATGATAAAAACGACCCGTGCATGATTTTTATATATAAGAAATAGTTATTAGAAGATCGCATTATCCCGTTGGCAAATTTCGAGGTCAAAGGCAATTTCCATCCTCAGAAGGATCAATGAGAAAAGAAAGAACGGCTGTTTGCTACGTTGGAATAACTCATCTACCAACGTACAAAAAAATTTCTACAGACTCCGTAGCGGAATTCACGTGCTATGAGTAATTATGGTAATTAACAGCTTATAACTAACCCAATCAGCGTGATTGTTTTCGTGTGAATTAACACATGACTAAATACCGCGAATAGGTATAATTTTATTATCTTGTCAATCGATTGCGACTATAAACGCGTAACACGCGTAGCACACAATTTTATTTATGCGATGTAACGGAAGGTTACAATCTTCTTAACAGACTTCCGAAAAAAATTATTACCATTGGAAATATTACGATCAACGTACGAGTAATAGACGAGTAATAAACAATCAATTATACCACGGTCGATTTATCTATTTGCGTCATCCACCTCTTTTGCGGAAAAATCCTATTACGCGGAAAAAAACTTACGGAGGTAAAAAAAACTAATTTCCAAGATACAAAGATTACACGTTACTTGTTTCTGGAGTCACGCAGCTCGAAGGTTCTAGAACTGTCGAAGCAATCGGTAGGTTCCGTTTTGTATATAAGGTAATTTACGCGTAATTGCAAGAGCGAGAGTTGTACGATTTTGTACATTGTAGCTAATAACATGCCAATCGTACGATGTTATCGTACATGTATAACGTCACATGCATCGCGTGAGGCATGACGTTTCGTGCCATTAATAATGGATCCATCCAGACGCGGATCAGATGTTTGTTCGTTATAGAACAATCTGCTTCAGAGATAAAAGCTTCGTACGATCTCAACGAAACTTCAGCTTAATACTTAAGTGTTTACCGCCTATGATTGCGTCTCATTGTACAGCGAGACGTACTCTCGCGAAGATCTATACTTCAAAGAACCGCACGTGGCAATAATTGCTATATGTTGACACTGTCGATTAGTCTTGAAGTTAATTCTGAGCACACACATAACTAAATGTTCTATGAAACTTTAATACTTCTGAAGCTGCCGATCTTCATATCGCTTCGAATTAATTATTGTAAAAATAGAAACTATGCGATGAATGAATGTTTACATTTCTTCAATACTTGACGCAAGTTGCGCAATCAAACTTGCAAGCGAAATTTGTAATCTTAAGACGCAAATGTGTTGCGAGAATGCTGGGAAAAATGCTGGAATGAGTTCGATATTTTTCAAGTGTCCAACGTGTAGAAATAATTGCTCGAGATGGTGCGACACGTGTCACAAGTAAAAAAGGAAAGAAAAGCTCATAGTTTCATCGACCGCAAGGTTACGTGTTTAATTCGATTTCCTAGTCGTTGTGCCAGCTCTGAATTGCTATTATTTCGTAACGCGTCGGCTTTATTGGCTGTCGAATCACGCGTTGAACGTCAGAAACACGCCTACGATGACATGGCACGCGAGTAAATGCGGAATACCGCATGGCGATAGAATTTATCGCTTGAACTTTAGCCCGGTGGTTAGCGCCGGAAACCGATATTTCAAGAAGAAGAAGCGACGCGACATAGTGATTGAAAATGCTAAAATCGATCTGCTGTGAAAATACAAGCGATCCTCTGTAAATCGCTATGCAGTATCGTTATCGTTATATTGTCGTTGCGTAGCTTTTTTATCATCATTATGAGCACGTAACGACAACATAACGAGTTACAGAATCGCGCTACGGGTCCGTTATCGGAAAATGGAAGCGCTGCTGACATTAGATCTAAGCTATATCGGGTCTAGCTAGGTCACGGGTTATCGTTTACATAAGCCCGAAAGAAACATACATGTGCAATTAAACAATTAAGTTGCCTGATATATTGCATATTTAAGGTATAATGTAATTACACTTGTACGCGTGTATTTCCTCTAATACAAAATGCACACAACTGACACAACACACTGATATTTATCTGATGCATCTAATTTCCTTTGAATAAGATATTTATAAGTTTGGTAATATCCTTCTCTCTCTAGAATCTGAAAATCTAGAAATAGATACGACAACGAAATCGAAGAAGCGGCAAGAGCTATAATAAATTTTCGACATGCGTCCCGCATGTGTGACTCTAAGGAGAAACAGCCGGAAATAACTGATGTCTTTTATTACTGAAGTCACTATTGAATACTAATGCACTCTTACAAGTAGCCTCGATGATACGGGCGATTATGGCGGATTATCTTTATACACACGCCTCATATCTAAAATCGCCACAAGCGATTGCGGCCTTATTTCGCTGACCCCATTATTCACGATCGCAATCGCCGCTAATGAACAGTGTGCTATCGTTAGATAAAACTCAGATTTCTTTTTCAAATATTAGGTCTCTATAACTGTAGTGAAAACCGGAAAGTCGCCAGCTAATTTTCAAACGTTATCACTCGTATTCGAAAATGTATTCTATCGATAGCGCTCTTGATTTTGTCTTATGAATATGAATTTTATCTTAATCTCAACGAGCCATAAAATACATTTACACGAAAAAAAAATTATAGAGAAATTACATTTGCATCAGTTAACTTCTATTTTCTTCTTCTGATGCAAATTGACGGTTGGAAAGAGTACGGAAACGCTTTAAAATATTAGTACTATAGCAAAAAAATATATCAAATATTTGTGAAAAAGAGATTTATCGAATAAAAAAAAATTTTTTTTACGAAAACAAAGCTTCCTCTATGAGGAAGCAAAAGAGAGAAAATGAGAGATTTTAGATTTATGGTCTGGTTATTGATGCATGTTTTTTAAATACCAATTTTCAGAGATGAAAAGTTCATATATCCTTGCATTCCTTGCAATTCTAATTCACAAAAACTGTAGCTTATTATCGAATCTAATTCTTTCCACTTTTAGAAACGCGGACGAAAAGCAGCTTAGCGAATCGCTAAGAGGTCAATCGACGCATTAAATACCTATTGACCCTCGTAAGCTCGTTTATTGGTTTAATAGGTTGCATAGACAAGAATAAGTTTGAGCGTGTCTTTGCGCTCGAAGATTTTGACAAGCTGCTAAAGAAATATTTCACAAGCGCTTTCGATAAGAAAAAAAAAACAGACTCATTAATCCCTCCAATAAAAATAATTTATATAATAATCGTGAAGATACAATTTTGATATTAATTATTATTTGCGGGGTATTTTTCGCGCTTTAACTTTTTGATAAAGTCTATTATCATGTCTCATGTGATTGTGCTTACAATTAGTCAGTTCAAAAGCTTTCATATTGTTTTGAAGCCAGATTATCGTGTTGCAGGTCGACGCACCAGACCGGATTAATCGAGCGGAATTTTTTCAGCGAGATACTCTGGGGTGGCGTGAAAAGTTTAAAGCGATTTGGATAAAACAAACCAATCTCTTTCGCGCAAAAAATTGGAAACGTATACATCTCGCCGTACATACATCTCTCCTTCGTAATTGTACAATACAACAGTTTTTTCCGAAGATTAAAATACTTTTTTCTAAAGATTCCTTTCTACTTGGTGCCATTTTCTGATATTATATTTTTTCTAGGTAGCATATTTTTCCCAAGAACTTTTTCCCAAAGATTTAAAATATACAATAGTTTATTTTTCAAGATTTCTTTATGTATGATAATTTATGCTTGAAACTGATTGCTTTGTAGCTTTGAGACACACTCGAGACATAATACGTTTAACATTATAAAAGAAATTTGCACTTTGCCCAATTAAGGCTCCTGGGTATTCGCCGCGGCCATGTTAGATGGGTAACGTCAGAGACGAGAAATGACGCGCTAAGAATCCTTGGATGCCACTTACAAATAAAAGATATTAAGTAAAAAAAAACACTTTAGACTTAGCTCACTTATAAAATGTTCCAAAAACTATTCTTTTCCCTGACAGTTAATGAACAGCCGTAAAATGAATATGATACGAAGCCCAGTCATGCAGGCAGCGAGTACCAAGAGCCTTAAGGCTTTATGAATTGCCTCGCAGCACGTGAGATTTCTACTTCGAGATAAAGTAATTAGTTAAATAAAGGTAATTACGAATATTTCTTATGAACAAAATATAAAAATATTACAACACAATGCGATTATAAAGCGATCATACAGTATTGCTTTATTGCCACGTGAATTAATCTTCTTTAATAAAATTAAATTGTAACCCGAGGTAATTTAATTTTCTTTCAATATAAAAATGCAGAATTAGGGAGCTCTGTAAATTCTCGTATTAAATCCATGCATTCCCATGCATCCCATGAATCCCCGAAAGGAGAGAAACCTCACGAAAAGATTATTTACTTAAAAAGTAAAGAAAAATACGCAGTTTGCAGTCTCGCGAGAAAGAGAATCCGGTTCGCCAGATATTAGGATATGCGCGAAACTACCAATAAATAAAAAACAAGTTTTTAAACTAGTTTCACGATCCTCGACACACGTGGAACCAAGAAAAAGAAGACGAAGTAGGGTGAATTAATACATGTAGAGATTGCACCTATATGTGTAATATGTCCTGTACATGGGCAAAATATGAAGTTAACAATATATAGGATTACATATGTCATATATAATTGAACCACGATTTTGGTCTGTTTTGGAGTTTGCAATTCCTGCGAGATAAAAAAGAGACTTGTGCAATTTCTCCACTTGATCAAAATATATAAATATTTCTTTTTGTTTCTCGGATACACCCCAAGAAACAAAAGAAAATTAAGACCATTAATATCCGGCATCGTTGTAATCGCGAAAATAAATTTTATGAATAAAATAATATCGCATCGCGAAGTGTTGCGATCAGTAATTAATCGTAGAAAATCTGCTGTATTCTTTTCGTGTTTCAAAGTGCGCTATTGATACATTGCAAATCGAACGATAAGCAAATTCGTCTCGTTTGCATCGGCACGCTCGATTAAATTACCTTGTGCGCACGAGTTAACGTCACTGTAATTATGATTAATTAACTTGCTGCGTCGTTGAAACGAGACGCACTTGTGTGACGCTTATGCGTTGCGGATAGTAACAAGTTGTCACGGCTTCTTACAATTAATCGATAAAAATGACTCGTCAAAATCGAAACTAGAAACGTCTTCAGATACAGACGAGAGAGGATTAACATCCTGTTGAGTGTCAATCGATTTCTTGTCGACTGTCTGGAATAATCTGGATAGATTCTGCAGGATTTTTATCTCGCGCGTGTCTCACAAATATTTAATCTCAGTGTTCTTTGACTTATGTCCATTTCTATCAACGCAGATTAATTTTAATCTTGGTTTAACTTACCTGTCATCTTTTCCTAGTTCTAAAGGCCCAGTTTTTCACCAACGTCGATTAACTGTAACTTTCGATTAAACTCACTCTTCGTCTCTTTCTAGAGGGACAGTTAGAAAGAGATGAAGAGTGAGTTTATTCGAAGGTTACAGTTAATCGATGCCGTCTTTCGGAAGAGACGTTAAACCGTTGGTCCAAAGGAAATGGTAATGGAAATGGATGAGTTGGGGATAGGGTTGGGTACGTCCCTTTAAAAACGCCCTTTAAGGCCCCTCGGGGTAAATAAAGTATATATCTTTATCCAGTTAATCAATGTTGGTGAAACTGGACCTTAGAGTTAGAAAAAGATAGAAAGTAAGTTAAACCGAGATTAAAGTTAATCTACATTGCTAGAAATGGGCATTAGAGCGTTATTTTTTCTTACTTTTAAATTTTCGATATAAAATATCTTTCCAAATACGCGTTGCATAAAATAAAAATTTTCTTGACCTAGAATGTGCTGTAGAAATTGGGAATGAGATTCGGTATATCTAGCGTATATTTATGAAGATAAAGTGTCTCAGCGAGAAGTCATACACTTTCAGTCGCTTATTATTCAGAAAGAAAGTCCTTTCAATTATCACGTTTATGAGAACTTTCTTTTTTGTTTTGAAATTTTCGACGCAAGAATTTGAGGTCTCCGCGTTTTGTACATTCGAGTCAAGAGCTATTCTCTATTAATCACTGAAATATTGTTATCCATTTTCTTCCGTCTATTCTGCGAATGCAAAAATGCAAGTAACGTTTCACGTGATGTCTGTCCACAACGAAACGATCGATACGTGTATCATTAGAAAGTCGTTAAATCGAAATCCAAGGCCAATCGTGATATGGGCGTATGTTAGGTAGGTTCCTGACCTACCCAGGGTGCACGTGCTGAGATAAAGAGAGATGGAGAGAGAGAGAGAGAGAGAGAGAGTGAGAGAGAAATAAAAAAAAATGTTCCAGGTCAAACACGTGCGTCAGCAATCGTAGAAACGTAGAATATACTTAACCCATGCTCGTGTAATTCTTGAAGTTGTCAGGTACAGTTAAATTCTACTCCGCAAAACTTTAGATTCTTGACGAGATTCGAGAAAAGCAGCGCACCTTCGATCCATTTAAGTTAATGGTCAACAAAAAGATAATGTTTCACCTCGTAAATAGTGTTTTATCGCGCAGTAAGAAAAAAAGAGAGAAAAGCAAAAAGAAAAATGGGATAAACGAAATGACGTCAAAGGAAGAAACAGTTGATCTCTGAACGACAATTATAGAGTACAGAAAAATATGTTTCTTGTTGAAGCTACTGACGTAGAGATATACGAGCGATAACACAGTGAAGTACTATTGCGATCTAGAGACGCGATTCGCATTTGCGTGAAATGTTGACAAAAACTATTGCCGACAGCGATGTGATATGTGACTACCATTTAAACGTAATTTCAATGTTTTCTGCAAAATCAATTGGCAGAGTATTTATATTGCTAGGCGCAAAAAATGCACTATAGAGTTTTCTCGTAAATCATGTTTATCCAATCATGATTATCTGTGTCATATTAATAAAAGATTAGTTATCAAGTTATTGTCGAGATATTAAACGACGAGATAATGTGCAACAATGCTTTTCCGGTAATGATAAACCGAGTTGAATCTTGGAGACAAACATAAATCTACAGTGCAATTCTGCAAAATATCCTTCGAATGGTTTTTCCTCGAAAAAATGCGCTGATGAATATAAATTATTGATAAATGTTTTTCCGTTATTGTTTCAATAAAGAATAACATTGTACTCCATAGTTTCACAAATTTCACATCAATTGATTTCATCAAGATCAAATTGTCCGTGCATGACATAAATTTAGGAGATATGCAGAAAAATGTTTGACGGGATTTAAATCCTCGCAAAATTTCAGAAACGGGAGAGTCATACATTTAACATTTCTTAGCTGTCATAAAGATTGACAGTTCCTTAAGGCCCCCGCACAATGAAAAATATAAGGAACAAGGAACAGATATTAGCGATTAAGACTAAGGAATCAGGAATAAAACTGGATCTACAATGAAAAACACAGGCAACAGAAAAAGGGAATAACACAGGCAACAGATTTTTAACCTATCGGAAGCCGTGTATCAGTGCTCTACACCAGCTTTATTCCTGATTCCTTAGTCCTAATCGTTCCTTATATTTTTCATTGTGCGGGGGCCTTTATACTTTCAATATTTTAGTATTCAGTAATGTATAATTTATTTCTCTTATTTCAAACGCTTTTTTATTTATATCATATTTCTATAAGCTATATTTAATCATACTTTTCCAATTGCCGGATAACACATGACTTGTTGAATGCTCGTCGATCAATCGAGATGACAAAATTGGACAAGAAACTGAAGAAATGGGAAAAAATTAAAACGGAAAGATAACATAATCATCAATTTGTATCTTATAATTTATGTATCTGCTTAATTATAGACATATTACGGGAGTAGCAAGTATTTGATTAATCATATATATAATTACGATAGTGAAAGTATAAAAAATGTTTTGTATACGTTATTACGATATCAGCGATCCCCTTATCCTTATCAGTCTCTTTTCATTCGCGACAAAGGGTGGAATTAAAGTAATTTTAGATTCTGCAATCTCTACGAGGGGCTAATGATATTGTTGAACCGAATGTCGCGATAGGGTCGCAAGTGCAAGTGCACTGCAAGTACTCGCAACCTTCAGTCTAATCGAATGTTGCAACAGTTGGACTCGCCTATCATAAATCACTCGTGCGAACGTCGCTCTTATTTTTATCGAAGATATAGACATAACATGACATTTTTCACGACTATGTGGTATGTCGAGCACTTTTCTCTTCTTTTCTTTGACTATCGCGATCATGTTTGCCATTATCATATTGCCCCCGTATTAATAAAATGTACCTTTTATTACGATACAATTTTATTCACCTTGCACGTCCTCTATTGTATCTCGATAACTTAATTTTTAAATTTTACATCAATGAATAATCGTATACTTATTCGACGAGTATTATCACTTATCAGCAAATCATATTTTGGTATATTAACTGACTATTGAAAAGAACTTATATATATGAAGGAATAAAATCCAGTAATGTATAATTTTTTTTTCCTTTTAAAACTCTTTTACATACTTATATATGAAAGGGTAAAAGCCATATAGTGGTGTAAGTCAAATTTTTTAAAATATTGACTTGTGTGCATAGATTCAATCTATACAATATACAAATTGCATCTATGCACACGAGTCAATATTTTAAAAAATTTGACTTACACCACTATATGACTTTTACCCCTCCATATATAAGTATGTAAAAGAGTTTTAAAAGAAAGAAAAAATTATACATTACTGGAAATATATATATATATATATATATATATATATATATATATATATATATATATATATATATATATATATATATATATTTCCAGTAATGTATAATCCTTTTAGATAGTATTATATCCTTTTAGATAGTATTAAAATCAAATTTCCCTCCTATAAACAAAAGTGTTAATTAACTCAATTCCAAGGTAAGGTAATAATTTGCAAACGTAAGATTATTATTAATTAAAATGCGGCAAATTTCGGACTATCGTAAATTGTCACTCTGTTATACTGATGAAAATCGGCAGAAAGAACGGATATCACAGATCGAGATGAGAACCATGAATGATCTGCGGTGACGCGCGCCGCGCTGAGTAAATAATTTTATTGACAATACGCACGAGCGATCGCAATTACGTATGACGTAAGAAGTGACACTTGTGACTTTTGTTGAGAAGTCGGTAATAACTCTCTTCCTTCCGACTAACGGTTCTTTCCCGTACGTTCGTGATAAAAAAATGCGACAATTGTAAAAATCTATTACGCGGGGAAACATCTGTATATCGAATATGTATCTTTTATTATCGATTTAAAAGTGCCATTATAATCAACGTGTACGATAATAATAAATTTCTTCTTGGACGATTTTATACTTAATCATCATTTGACGCGATATTTAATACATGCAAAAAAACACGTAGATTCAATTTTCCTTGAAGTAAGTGGCAATTTCTTTTTTTCAACTCGTTTTTCTCGTTTAATGATTTGTAGGAATTAAAAATAAGTAAATAATTAAGTTATTCTATGTAGGAATTAAAAATAAGATCATTTTCTGCATTATGCCGTTGCGAAACCTGTCTTTTTCTCGTTCCCTCGCGATATTCTCTCTTTGTAATCCTAACGGCTATCTCGATTAAACTTTGATTAACTTATAAAATAATATCTGTATAATTTTGTTGTTTATTAATTTTTTTTGTTTAACATATAGATATAAGATTATTTTTGACGATATTGATATTAGAATTGTATAATAAAAAGTTCCAGGAATATTATTGTTTAATAGATTTATCATCCTCCGGCACTGCAATCGAGCAATTGTAATACAAGATGCATAAAATCTATTAGTGAAGAAACGCTGTGCTAATGGGCAATGCTAATTATTTAGTTACTGATTATTTCGCAGATATATATATATATACTATATATATATATATATATATATATACTATATATATATATATATGTATAGGAGGAATTGTGCAATCACAATTAAATCGAGGGCATATTTCAGAGTCTAAATAGAATTTAAGATCAAATTAAAATCGTTTTTTAAATTACTTTATATTATTTTATAAGTAGACTATTTTACAAATTAAATTTTTATTTGTTTCATGTTTTACGTAGGGGAGACCGGGGCTAAGCCGACAGCGGGGCGAACTTGACACTAGGCTTTTTGCCAATTTAAATCTATCGTAGAAACTTGTCTTTGCTACTGTAAATGCGTCTTTATGTGCCAGTATTATCAACGGAATTTGGTAACATTCTGAGTTATAGTGTAATTTTTAACGCGACATAAGTGTTTTTGATAGTGAAAAGTAATTTTTCTGATCTCTCGAAAATGTCTACTCTTTCATCGAGCTTTACTCTTGCGAATCTACCGCTAAGTGATTTTGATGGGAAATTCGATGCTTTATACGAATCCGATAATAATTTTTGCATATTTTCAAAATTTATATATTTTTGGAGTAACAAAAGTAAAAAACGACGTTCGGGGCTAAGTCGACACAACGCCACCGGGGCAAAGACGACACTAACCTAAAGTGACATTATCGCAAAAAAGGTCTCTGTTTCGTCCGATTCCGATGACAATTTAAGGAACATCTGTTGCGTGTGTTCGGAAAACATTTCATTAGCTTCTAATAACAAACAATGCATCTTATGCAACCGTATGGCTCATGACGAATGTGTGCGCACATCTGATCGCGAGTTTACGTGTATAAATTGTTTTTCAGATAGTTCAGAAAAAGATAATTAAAAGTTTAATCTTTTTTTTTTTCTCATTATTTTAAATAATTGTTTACTTTGTTCCGACTTTTTGTTTCTAATACACAATGTCTTTTTATTTGATAAACAATGTATTTTTATTTTTAAACAATAAAAAAATAAGTTCCAGATCAAATTGTGTCGATCAAGCAAAGTGTTGAGTTTGCCCCGGCGGAGTGTCGAGTTCGCCCCGTCATTTTTCAATTCGAAAATTTGTCTTCGCGTCACTTTTCCTTTCCTGGCGGCAAAACAAAGCGACGTACAGCAAAACTTCTTGAATCAATTTTGTACCTGAAGAAACACTCTTTAAATATATATCATTGAATTTGCCTAAAAATTTTAATTAAATATTAAAAATTGCCTTTGAAAAAATAGTGTCGGCTTAGCCCCGGTCTCCCCTACTATTACAGCGTAAATATTTCATAATATAAAATATCGCTACATTCTTTTCTAAATAAAAAATTATAGAAATACTTTTTTCTTTTTATTTCAAGTCTAAAGATATTTTAATACAAAAATCAAATTCTCCAGATAATTAAAGATAGCGTAACGTTGGGACAACGAATTATTTAGTTAGAAATGTTGCAATTATATAGACGGGCAATTCTGCCAGTTGAACTAATCACTAATTAAATTAATGGTTTGGTCGAAATTACTTTAAGGTTTGATTTTGATCAAACTTCGATTAATTCATAAACTATTATCTGTATTATCTTTTTAACGTAAATAATTATTAACTTTGGTTGTTTGTACATGGAAAAAAGATTCAATTAAGGAACAAAATACTGCTAGAATGTTTTTAGCAATTCTGCCAATTAAACTAATCATTGATTAAGTTAATCGAGGTTTGATCGTAGTAGTGGACGACTTCAATCCGAAACTCTGATTAATTTATTCAGTAAATCAACTTATCAAGCAATATATTTGTTAACATGGATAAAATTATTACGGATATAATTTTTTGTTGGTTAACGTATGGAAAAAAATTAGATTAGGGAATCATGACGTAGCTAGAAATTTTGCAGCGAGCAATTTTGCCGGTTGAATTATCCACCGATTAATAAGTTAATCGGAGTTTGGTCGATATCACGGCCTGAGTCACTTTCAGCGCTTCTCATCGCGTCGCGCGATCTTCGCGACGGAGATTGAAAAATCGTTCAAAAAATTGACTCACCATATCGCTACCAATCGGGATTGATAAACGCCGGGAAGATTCATGATTCATTCTCCGCTCCGCTCCGGCTGGCCGGCAACCATTACCCGCCATCTTGCGGATTTTCCGGGTGCCAAACGAACACGTTCGGCGGCGCGATGGAGCGATATCTCGTTGCGGTTTCGCCGCAATTTAAGTACACAAGTTGTTTCATTATTTCCTTGAAATCACGAAATGTTTTTTTCCTCAGGCGAGTCATTCTGTTAACAGAAAAAATCAGCAATTCTCATTTCCGGTTACTCACACCGAAAAAACCTCTTCCTGGAAGAGAGACAAATAAGATTTGAGGTACATATATCTTCTCGAAAGAACCGACATTAATAATAATCGATAATAATTATCACCGGCTTTATCGCGACATTCTTCTTCGACAAAAAGCTACCGTTCGGTCAAATCAAAATAAGAAACTGGAAATAAGCTCGAAATTATATCTCACCTCGAGGCAGACAGACGCGCGCTTTCTCGTCGCGGATCCCGAGAACAACTTGAAGTGCGCCGCATGCGCGCGCGCTCGAGGTTGGCAGCAGTTAGGGATCCTTTAATGAGAGATAGGACACCGAAGCTGCAGGATGGGGATTGGTCGTCAGCCATTAATGGGATATTTCCGCTTTGAGTATATTTTAGTAAAGATAATGTATAGTATATGTCAATTTATTATGACCACAGTATAACTAGCTGTACATACATACTGTGTGTGACTGTGTCATAACTGATAAAGTGAGTAAGAGAAAAAATAAAAGTGTAAGCATTGTACTTAATAAATCCAATTTCATTAAAATTGAATGTGATTTTATATTATCATTTAATACTGAAATGAGAATATATATAAAGAATACATAACCTCAACTATAAATCATCAAATTAACTAATATTGATAAATATAAGCTCAGACTATCGCGTCAACACATTTTTAGTATAAAAATGATTTTCAAAATTGTTCTGTTTTTTTTTTTCATTTATTGAATTTACAAATTTGCTAAATTTATATAAAAACTCTTAAATTTATCAAAAAAATTATTTATTGCATTATTTACTGCATTTATTTTTTTGTGATAAGTTAAATTTATCAGTATTTATTGTTTGTTACTATTTACTTAATTTCTTAATTTACGGAATTTATTTTATTTAATTAAGTTTTATTTATTTACTTCAATTTAATTGAAATAAGACATATTTTCGATACAGTTATTTTGTTTTATTTAAAAATGACGCGTAATGCCTGCCGTCACTTCCGCTTCCATTAATGGCGGCTTTGTCCCATCCCTCATTAAAGGATCCCTAACTTCTCGAAGACGATTTGCGCTCGAGCCACGGTAGCGTGCGGACGTAGATCGTTCCCTCTTCC
Organism: Temnothorax longispinosus; assembly: GCF_030848805.1. Taxonomy (NCBI): domain Eukaryota; kingdom Metazoa; phylum Arthropoda; class Insecta; order Hymenoptera; family Formicidae; genus Temnothorax; species Temnothorax longispinosus. The sequence continues at coordinate 23,212,667 of NC_092363.1, read as the reverse complement.
GCGATCCTGCGCAATTGTGCCCATTCATTCCTGTATCGGCCAATTTTCCTCGTGTCGCACGGGTTTTTAATATAAAGTGTGTTTGGTGTTTCATTGTTCGCTCGGACATTATTCACCCGTATTCCGGGTTTTCTTTACGGTTTTACTTTTTTAGTGCTGTTTTTACAAGACTTTCATATCGTCACGGAATCCAGCAAGGAGATAAGCAGGCTTCGGCCACGTGCATTCCTAATTTCAGCGATGCCGCCCTTAGCCAGCAGAGGCTTACCACGACGTTAAGTGAGTTTAATGAGTTTTCAAACAGTCTCGTAAAAGAGGCCAGTACGCATATAACTTGCCAGTGAGCCCCATTAATTCGCCTATCATTAGATCTCACTCTCCGTCTAGAGAACGCGAACTCTCGTCAGATTTTGAAAACGATTCCATTGATTCCCCGCAGGAATCAGATAATAGCATGGGGGGGGGGGGGAAATAAAAACAAGAAACGTAATTTCGTAAATGCTAAGAGCGCGAGTGATAAGACTCCCTCCCCCCCCCCTCGACCTCACATCGGTTTTACGGCCCCAAATACAGGCCCAATATGACCGTCCTCGATAACATCAACCGCGCGGTAACCGATTCGGCACGTGCGGCATCCGATTTCATTGCCCACGAAAACTTGAATCAAAACAACTCGAAAATCCAAAACAAGGACGCCGCGATAGCTTCCAATAACGAGACGGTTGAAATCGACACAGAAAAATCCCCTCTCGTAGATTTGACGATGAAAATTGACCGCGTTGACGATACCAGAATGGGTGTTAAACGTCCGACCGATGACAGCCTCCCCCCGAGTGGGGGTGGGGCGCCAGATTCACCCGCTTCCAACAAAAAATACCGTAGAGAAGCTAACAGGCACTCTTCTACGGATCTTCCGCCGTATTTAGTACACTTTCAGTATGTGGAAACTAATGTCTAATCCCCGACTCCCTTTTAATTTCTAAATTTATCAACGAATCTCTAGGAGACTTCTCGAGGACGCGCTAGGCATTCGTTACTTCCGGAAAGGCGGAATGTTGATTGGCCGTGTTCAGCAGGAACAAACCGTTCAGTAGCAATCGAACGTGATTGGCTCTTACTTTTAGATCTAACAAATCAACGTAGCGTGTTGATAAGACGGCACTCAACATTGCGATCATATCCAAAATCAAACTACACACGGGTCCAGAAGTTTTAATTTTAACACACATCTAGTGCGACACTTTATTTCAAAGTATTTAACTTTTTTGCTATGGTGGCGTTGGCCCAATAGCGATTATGAGGTACGGCAGCATAAGCCGCCTGAGCCGCCAGCGTTCGCCTTGGAGCGAAGAAGTGCTATGACTCCACTGTTTTAACTCGTTGCATTAAAGATATATAATTTTTCAAGCATAAAAGTAAAACGGGATTTACATAAGTACAAAATTATATTTTAAAATTATATTTTATTATTATTTTAAACTTCGTATTTAATACGCTACAAGCAAAATTAGTATTGTAAAGTACTCAATGTACGTTGTTCCATAGAATAGATTTTTAAATTAAAATGATAAATAAATACGACTTGGAGATTTTTCACAAATTTATAATTTAGATGAAACAAAAACCATGACAGTTCAAAATAGTGGGAAGATAATTGCTGAAAAAGGTTTCAAAGCTGTGTGTAAAATCAAAATTTAATCACCTGTTTTGATATTTCCTTCGGTGAATTACCGCGATCACATGCTGACTGGTGCTCCGCCTAACTCGTTGGGTCTGGCCAATCCATCAGGCTGTATGACCAATAAACTTTTTGTTAAAACAATACAGCATTTTGTACAATTTTCATACAGCACGTAGGATAACTCATCACTTTTGATCTATGACAACTATGAGAGTCAAATAAGTTTAGAAGTCCTTGAGTTAGCAAAAGCAATAGGTGTCTACATTTTAACGCTATATACCTCCGCATTTATCACACCGGATGCAGCGCCTTGATGTTGGTCTATACGGTCCATTCCAGAAGTTTTACAATTCTGCTATTGATTCATTGATGCTAAGTCACCCGGGGAAAACAGTATCAATTTATGAAGTAGCTAATTTTGTCGGCATAGCCTTGCCACGCGCTATGGCACCAAATAACATTATCAATGTTTTTAAAAAGACAGGAATTTTTCCTTAGGACCCACATGCATTCAGTGATGAAGATTTTCTCCCGAGTTTAGTTTCGGAACGGCCTTTCCATCAAGTGTGACAACAGAGGAAACTGACAACGTAGCAGGTCCATCACAATATAATCTTCTTTACAAGAAGTAAATGCTGTAGCAAACGACTCATCAAGCACGCCATCGAGGATGTCTGTAGCAAACGATTCATCAGGCACGCCATCGAAGATATTAATAGATAAAGATTTACAGTCAACGGCACAAGAAAAAGAAGCAGCTGACGAGGTCCCAAGCCAGTTTAAAAGTCCCGCAGAAATTAGAGGCTATTCAAAGGCAATACAAACGAGAGGGTCGCGGAAATTGAACGGCACGTCGTCGTCATCGTCATCGTCGTCGACGTCGTCGTCGGGCAGGTTAATTCAGATCATCGATAAACTGGAACGCCTGCTGGATCCTAATGTCGTGTCGCCTCGCAAACGCATCTTGCGAGAGCTGGAGAGAGTCTCGTTGGATGATCAGGCGTCCAAGAGGCATCAGTATGGAACTAGAAAACGTAGACAGCAGGGTAGTAGCAAAATTTTGACTGATTCTCCGGAGAAAAAAAATTTAGTAGAAAAAAAGAAAAAACAAGAAGAAAAGGAAAATAAGATACGAAAGAGAAAACCAAAAAAGTAAATAGACGTTCTTACAGTTATTAATAAAGAGAGTTATTAATAAATTAGATAAAAAGAAAAAAGTATAAACGTTTATGTTTTTTGTTTGTAAAAGAGTATAAACATTTTTTTTTGTTTGTAAAAAAATGAGCATTTATGTATTTTTTTGTTCTAAAAAAGAACACATACACAACAAATATAATAAAGATCTAAAAAAAAAAACACGTACACAACAACTGTAATAAAGAAACATCATTAAGGGGATCCTGCAGTGACTGGCGAACTTCCTCGATGTCGATAATGTCAACCTTTCTAATTTTGTTTTCCCTATATCTGTCTTTGTCTAACGAAATGACATCTGTCCTTTTTTCGATTGCTCGCCATCTCTCGCAAGATCCGGCAACTACTGTTGCTGCTCTTCTTGTCATTTGCATCCGTATTTGCATTACTAAAATAATTTTTCGATGGATCTTTTTTTGTACGCATTGAATCTTACTTCTACTTGCACGATATTATTCCTACATGTTTTCCCAAGAGCAGATGATAAAAATTATGTATGTATAAATTGCAGAATTTTTGTTTTAAGCAAATATTGTCGTCAGGTGACAGCTGCGTATGTGCCCAAATAAGTAATATTTTTAATTTTTTGGTGTTTTTGATATAAAATCGCGTTTTCTACCCATAGATTTTTGTGCGTACTTTAATTCTAGACCAAAAACTTGCAATTCTGTAAAGCCAATTAAAAGATCCATCGAAAAACGATAATGTCGGTAAATCATACGGCTGCAGGATCCCCTTAAGGAAATTAGATGTTACTACTAATTTATACTTTTTATAATTTTACTTCCTATTTACTTGATGCAAACTTTCGGGTATCATTGTAAATATTTTAAAGAAATCAGATATTACTGATTTATCATATCTGCTTGACGCAAAAATTCTGATATTATTGCTTTTATAGTTAAAAATACAAATAAAATTATAACATCAAATATTATTTAAAAAATTTT
>NC_092363.1:23176081-23208342 GCF_030848805.1 Temnothorax longispinosus | reverse complement strand
AAAAAACTATACTTTTTTTACTTTTGTGAAAAATTCTGTAAGCGCTTTTTATAAGGCGCTCACTGTAACACAATATAGTATCAGAGATCTGTATTACAGGAGAAGAAAACGCAGCAAGTTTTGGAATTATTTCAATGATTTGAAACCATCGCTGGCAAAGTGCACGACCTGTAAAAAAGAAATTAAGATATCTCGTCCATCAAACCGTATAGCAATATTCAGAACACATTTAAAGAAACATGGAATATTTCTCGATAATGACATTCACACACTATCTGACGAGTTAAAACAATATTACTCGGAGTTTCCGGGATATAAGGCAAAATGTAATAATTGCGGCGAAACAGTATCCTTCTTAAACAATATTGCAAATTTACGAAGACATTTAAAAATACATTCCACAATAATCCAGAGTCGAGATGAGTAAGTACACATTCAAAAAATTATTAAAATACCAAAGATTATAAAATAAATGTAATGACAAAACAATCAATAGATAAAAAAAGTTGAACAAATAAGAGTTTTTATCGGAGCATCCATATAATATTTATTTGCAATTTTGATCATAAATGTGCACGTACACTTGGTGCGTTTTTTACCTTTCTTTGAAAAAGATATGTTTGAAGATCTGTACGCGATCTGATAATTATGCAAATTTTAACTATATAGGTAGATATATATTCATATTAAAACATACATCCTAATAAATAAACTATATCTCTTTTTCTTCTTTGTGAGAAATTCTACAAACGCTTGAAGGCGATCACTGTACCACATTTAATATCAGACAGTCTGTATACTCTGTATTACAGGATGATTACAATAACATCGAAAAAAAGACGCAGCAAGTTTTGGAATTATTTTAAGGACTTGAAACCTTTGCTGCTAAAGTGCAGGACCTGTAAAAAAGAAATTAAGGTATCTAACCTAGGAAACCGCATAACAATAATGAGAGTACACTTATTTAAAAAACATGGAATATCTCTCGATGATGACACTCTCACACTACCTGACGACTTAAAACAATATTACTCGGAGTTACCGGGATATAAAGCAAAATGTAATAATTGCGGCGAAACAGTATCCTTCTTAACACATCATATTGGAGATTTACGAAAACATTTAAGAAGACATTCTACAAAAATCCTGAGTCGAGATGAGTAAGTACACATTCAAAAAATTATTAAAATACCAAAGATTATAAAATAAATGTAATGACAAAACAATCAATAGATAAAGAAAATTGAGCGAATAAGAGTTTTTATCGAGGCATCCATATAATATATTTATTTGCAATTCTGATCATAAATCTCTCTCGTATCTCTCAAATTGTAATAATAATTTTTTTTTTAATTATTTCGCAAATATAATTTAAATAGATATATAAATCGCTTATTTTCACGTTTTTTCATACATCATAGATATAAACAATTCAGAAATTTAGATTAAATATTTATTTGTTTGACATTAGTATTGCAGAAATTCGAGGTAGATGTATAAAATGTACGATTTATATATAGTTTTTATAGATATTTAAATTGAATAGCTCTATTTAATAAAATCTATATAGGACAACTTTCAAATTTGCCATCCACTGATTACGTATATGAATAATAGTTAATAAATTAATAATAATTAATAAACGTTTCTGTTAGACAACAATCAACCGTTCTTTGTAGTATTTGAATACACGTTGTAGGCCTACAAATGTTAGCATAGTGATATTAATTATTCGTTACCCTTGAGATTATTATTATATATATAGCACCAACCTAATTCATTCTGACATTATCTACAATTTTTCTTGAAGACATTCTATCATTTTTGACCGTTATACTTGATGACCGTATTCGTCTTATGTTTAAACGCGTACTCATATTAACTCGTTAACTGCTTTAGACGTTTCTCAAAAACGTCATTATAACGTATAAAATATCATAAGTTTAATTAGAGAGATACACCGTTTTACGATCTCAGGACAGGATTTTGGTAAACTAATATAATATTATTCGTGTGAATTTATGTACATTTCTTCATCTCATCTAAAGCTAGAATAGATCAATTACGTTAAAATAGCATTTCACCCTAACTCAATTTTATATCATATCGTGTTTCACTTATCTAATCACAAATTCAGTCTAGACATTAATTATTTGACATTAGCATTAAAGACATTCGAGGTATAAAACATTCTCTCCCTATCTTTTTCTTTTTCTTCCCCCTACTGAGTCTCACTTACAAAATTTTACTCCATTACGGTTCACCGTCAATAAGTACATAATAGCATTAAGTAATATGTACAATGTACAGTTGTAGAATTTTAATAATAATAATTTTTTTTTAATTTTTAACCACTTTTCTATGCAGACCAAGCACTTCAAGTTTAGCGGATAATAGTGTAGATCCTTCTGCAGACCGTCAAAGTCAAGATACATCTGATTTGTTCATACAATCATTTAAAGAAGCGGCAGAAAAAACAGGCGCACTTGATAAGTAATTATATGTATTGTTTATATCATACAATATAATAATATCTTGATATTTAAATATTTACTCTTTTGCAAAAGAATGATTTATAACATTAATTTAAATATTTCCATTTCTAATTGCACCGTATTTTAATGCAGACCAAGCACCTTAAGTTCGACGGCTGATATTATGGATCCTTCTACAGGGAAATGTATCCCTCTGCCTCAAAGTCAAGCACAAGTACCATCTGGTTTACCCGTTCAATCATTTAAAGAAACGGCAGAAAATACAGGAGTACTTGATGAGTAATTATTCGTTTAGTGTTTAGTTTATATAGTATAATGTAATGATATCCAAATAGTTAAATATTGATTTTTCTGCATAAGTATATTTTACAACTGTGACATTTTAAAAATAATTACTTTCTCCTTCTTATTTTTAATCACATCACGTTTCTACACAGACCGAGCACTTCAAGTTCAGCGGATTATGTTATGGATCCTTCTGCAGAACATCAAAGTGGAGAACCATCTGATTTGCCCGTTCAATCATTTGGACAAATGACAGAAGGAACAAGCGCACTTCATTCGGATTGGTTCTATTATACAATGTAATGATATCCAACTAGTTAAATATTGACTTTTCTACATATATGTAACTTACAACTGTGACATTTTAAATAATTATTGTTTCTTTTTAATTTTTAATTATACTACATTTTTGTATGCAGACCAAGTGCTTCAAGATCAACGTGTTATGTTATGGCTCCTTCTGCAGAACATCAAAGTGGAGAACAACCTGATTTGCCTGTTCAATTATTTGAACAAATGACAGAAGGAACAAGCGCACTTTATTCGGATTGGTTCTATTGTACAATGTAATGATATCGAACTAGTTGAAATATTGACTTTTCTACATAAATGTAACTTACAACTGTGACATTTTAAATAATTTTTCTTTTTAATTTTTAATTATACCACATTTCTATGCAGGCCAAGCGCTTCAAGTTCAACGTGTTATGTTATGGCTCCTTCTGCAGAACATCAAAGTGGAGAACAACCTGATTTGCCTGTTCAATCATTTGAACAAATGACAGAAGGAACAAGCACAGTTTATTCAAGTATTGGTTTTATTAATAAATACCCAACTAGTTAATTATTGATTTTTCTACACAAATATAACGTACAAGTGTGAAAATTTTTATTATCGTACTTTTTTACTTTTAATCATATCATATTTCTATGCAGACCAAGCACTTCAACTTTAGCGGATTATAGTATGGATTCTTCCGCAGAACGTCAAAGTCAAGAATACCGTGTTTGCCTGTTCACTCATTTAAACAAATAACAGTGTAAGGAACAGTACTCGCACTTGATGAGTAATAATTTTACGTTTTGCTTATATCATACAATAAAATAATATCCCATCTAATATTCAAATATTTATTTTTTCAAAGATAATTTATAACTGCAATATTTTAAATTTTAATTTACGCGAGCAGTCACGACAAAAAAATCGTTAATAACTTTATTGCTTATATTATTTAATCAAGGAGAATGTCTGTTGTTATACTATACTATAATTTTACGAAACTCAAAGAAAATGACCAATACGCGAAAAAAAATAGACAAAACTTCGATAAGGCAATGATCAAGCTGAAAAATGAAACGAGGCCAAGCCACTTTCGATATATGTAATCTATAATAATCGAGTTTGCTCGCTTATTACCGAGGCAGCGATCGCGTCTATGAACGTGAAAATAATACGATATTTGCATTAACTTCACGAAAATGTTCCATCGAGAACAATAAAAAATATAAATTAAGTTGTTATTATTAAAAATATAATAATAATAAATAATTATATTAATTATATTAAGAATAATATTTTTATTTTATCTACAATTTTTTCTATTGAATTATATCCCCTTGTCCCTGCCTACCCGAATCCCTACCTATCCGTATATCTATATACCTACCCGTATTCCAATCTATAGTCCTATGCTATCCATTTTCCTATACCTACCCGTGTTATAATCTATTTTACAAAGTTTTTTAATTAAGACCGCGACACGATTTATAATTAAGGGGTCTAATTTACTGGTTAATCCAGCGGGATATCTGAACGGGATATGGTCTCAAAGTGACACGATCACTTGAGATGTTGGAAATGTGGAGTTGGGGGCTTTAACACGCGCGCGATTGAGATTTAATTGCAGTTTTTCCAATCTCGCACGTATGCCCCTTACAGAAATTTAATACTGTAAAGGTGAAATTTCATGGGCAGTGAAAAGCAGCAGCAGATCGTACTGATTGGCTATAAAATAGAGGAGTTCTAGAAACTCGAGAACTTCTCTATTTTGTAGCCAATCAGTACGATCTGCTGCTGCTTTTCATTGCCCATGAAATTTCACCTTAAGTGATTATTTGGCTAGTGATTAATTACTTATTTCGAGTATTAAAAGTACTGTTTTTAATTATTTTAATACTCAAAATAAGTACCTAATTAATTACTAGCCAAATATAATTACTTATACAGTATTAAATTTCTATAAGGAGCGAGAAAATATAGAGAAAAAAGAAAATAGCCCTTTGGGACAAATAAAGAGATATATTAAACTATTTTATATGTTACCTTATTCCATCATAGTGGTCAGTGTTGACCACTTTACCTTTATCGTATTCAATCTTCTTTCTTCAGGTCAGATTGGACTTACGTACCTTTATTTGTCGCTCTTGGCGGCCATATTCTAGGGATCCTTTAATAAGGGATAGGACACCATGGCTGCAGGATGGGGATTGGTCGTCCGCCATTAATGGGATATTTCCGCTTTGAGCATATTTTAGTAAAGATATATAGTGTATAGTATATGTGTCAATTTATGACTACAGTATAACTGTACATACTGTGTCATAACTGATAAAGTGAGCAAGAGAAAAAATAAAAGTGTAAGCATTGTACTTAATAAATCCAATCTCGGAAGAACCGACGTTAATAATAATCGATAATATAGTTATCACCGGCTTTATCGCGACATTCTTCTTCGACAAAAAGCTACCGTTCGGTCAAATCGAAATGAGAAACTGGAAATAAGCTCGAAATTATATCTCACCTCGAGACAGACGCGCGCTTTCTCGTCGCGGATCCCGAGAACAATTTGAAGTGCGCCGCGTGCGCGCGCGCTCGAGGTTGGCAGCAGTGCGCGAGATTTTGAATCGGCACACGCGTTTTATTACGATCTGTTCTCTGTAGTACCGCTATGTTGCACTTTCTGCACTTAAAATGAGACACACATATAATTACTTTAGAGGTTAAATAAAAAGAAAGAAGAGACGAGATAAAAGGTGCAGAATGTTTAGCCACAAAGAATAAACGGAAAGTCGGCGGGGTCGGCCCAGTCAGCTGTTGATTACGGCTTCCTCGCGAGGCGAGAGATGGAGAAGAATTCGTTCGCGTCGTCCTCGAATTATTTCGACAGACTGCGGTGCAAGACGCGCGAGATCGACGGAGGCATCGAGAGGCTCGCCGAGACCTGGAAGACGCCGCATCTCCTCATCGGCGGCTATGCGGAGCGCACGGCCGAGACCAATGCCTGCCTGGAGGAGTTGTGGGAATCTATCCGGAGTACTGGCGTGAGTACCTGATCCCAGAGATCGCGTTAACGAAACTTCAACAGTTTTTTTACGTGAGATAAAAATATCATAAACCAATGCGACAGATTACTTTGACCGTGATCTTTTTATTTTTCCTGAAAAAGTATTATTAATTGACATTGGTCCTAGGAGGCCTTCACGTGCTTTTCTCTCATTAAAATTGCATGCATTTAAAAATTATATTGCTTTATGTATGTATATTGATTTGTATATTTCTCTTAAAGTAATAAATTGCATTTTAATTTTGTCTTAATTAAATCCAGGATCTTAATTTTGAATCTGAGAAATAACTGAAAAGATTAACCAAAACCAAAAAGAAGTAAATTATTGTTAATAATTTCATCGAATCAATCTAATAAATATTAAAACACATTATATTATTTTATTATTTTCTCTTATAATCACTATATAAAATATAAGATTTGATTAATCAATCTAGTAAAAAAACATTACATTTTTATAATTAAATCCTTGGGTCCTAATCAAAATTTTTTTATTTAGGCCGCAATTGATATTTAAGGATAAAAAGAATTGCTCTTTCCAAAAATATAATCGCTGATGGGATAGAATATCTGGAAAAGAAAGATATGAAGGTTGGAAATAGAGGCGAAAAGAAAAGTGACTTGCCTTTTTATTGATAAATATTCAACTAATAAATGATTTCACTTAGCTTTTTGAGTAGAATTTATGTTATGGATCATTCAAACAATAATTATATCAATTTTTTTATACTCAAACAGGTAGATGGAATTATTTATTAATTGAATACTTGTCAGTGAAAAGGCAGGGGTCACTTACTTTTTTTACCTCCACTTTCAGCCTTTATATCTCTTTTTCAGATATCCTACTCCATTGCCGATTAGATTTTCAGAAAGAACAACTCTTTTCACTTCTAAATACCAATTGTAGTTTAAAAATTTGCATTAGGACCCGAGTTACAATGATTTAAAAGAGAAAAGTTTATGGGGACCTCCTAGAATAATTTCTTTAATAATAGGTTAAGGAAATAATCATTTATCTAATTATAATTTCATTTGAGAGCATTACAAATTGTCATATTTCTGTTATCAAACGTTAATATCGTTGTATTGTAGGACATTATTATTATTTATGCTTGGAATCATGTATAAAATAAGATATCATGAGAAGTAATGTATTTTTTACTATAAAGAAAATTCTGAAATGAGTATTTGATTATATAGTGTGCAATTAATCATTAATAGAATGCGGCAGAGAAACTTAAGTCGAAATTGGAGCCATCGTTGGACGAGACAGATCAGTTGTTGGAGGAGTCACAAGCAATGTACGAAGACTTGAAGGGGCAGTGCGACAATTTAGACATTGTTCTAGCGGAATATGGCTATCATTATGAAGAGAGTAACGGCGGTTCAGAAAATCAGTCACGGTACGGTATCATCGCTTATGTGTCTAATCAACTGATAGAATAAGTTTTCGATCCCTGAGAGAGAGATTGTTACTGTGGATTTACAATTTTACCAAACATACTACAAAGACACAGTTGCTGTGATGTTTTCTTCTCTTTTAGAAACGTTAGTCAGGATTGTGCAAATGACAATCTTTTGACTACTGAAGAGATGCCCGACATGGAAGTCGAGTTTACGCCGGACTTGACGTGGAAATGCAAGGCTAAATCCAGAGAATCAGACAGTTTGAATGGGAGTCAGAGGAATCCGATCAAGGGTATCGCGACGCCTGTAATCAAAAGTCTAAAGTCAGTTCTACAGTCAGAGATTCTTAATAGGAAAGGATCACTTTTAAGCAACACACCTGTGCAAGAATCAAATTACACGAAACAAAATACAAAAGTATTGAGAAGATAATCTTGATACCGTAAAGTTCTTAAGATTAGACGGTACTACTTCAACCTTCGTACGATCGAAGATTACCGAACAATTTATGCGAACCGATAACAGCAGTAAGTTTTGCAAAAATCGAGGGATACAATTGTGTCTCTTGCACTTATAGTATATTCCATGAATAAAAACTAATATATCACTGAAAAATAATGTTTTCAAAACTTGATACACTTTCTGCTTTTCCAATTTCTCAGCGACATAAAAAAGGAAAGATGTGCCTGTCTAGATAAACGATAATAATAATGATTAGAAAATAAATATAAAGTAATTTATAATTTATTTTAATCTTTCTTGAACTATAAATGCATTGTGTTTATACATCGTTAGTGGCTGCATTCCGATATTCACTGCCAGTACTGAAATTAGTATACGTGATGTAAACTATAGATTTTTAGTACTGACAGTGAATATCGGAACGCAGCCAATATATGAAGCTGAGTTACTTTAAGGTTACATTACAATTTTACTACTGTTACGATGTAATAGAGTTAGAATTAAAATTAAAATAGAAGAAATTAGTTTTTACGGATTTTTATACATATTTTTTGTAACAAAGAATTTTGTAATTAAGAAGTTTTATAATAAAAAAGCATACGAAAAAAATTGAATCGATTTTTACTGTGCTGTAAACAATCCTGCATGGATGATGGAAATGGAAGCAATCTGAAGCAATGGGTGCGTTCAGCCGATACTCCGCTAGCCTAGCAATCGTGAGCAGTCGCTCGTTTTCGCTCGTTCCCTCTCTTTTGACCCAATGGATTAAAAAGAGAGGGAACGAGCGACTGCTCACGATTGCTAGGCTAGCGGAGTATCGGCTGAACGCACCCAATCTTAACCAAACCGACTCAGCCTAACCTTAAAAGTGCGAAACTATTGTTGAGGAGTTGTCAAGAATGACGCATTAAATTCTCGTTATTGTTTGACAATATAAATCCAAATTGCTGATTTTCTGTCCAAGTTGGAGCAATAGATAACATATTTTATAATGAGTGAGATAAATATTATTAAGATGTTTTTTAAATGTGTATACATTTGTTCCATATATTTATATACACGTGTTTACAGGAAATAAGAATCAACTTTGTCAGCACAAAGACGTCTTTGAACGAATGAATTATTTATATCAGGTACGAATAATTATGAAATTTGTCATCCTTCAATAAGCGATTTTTACTTACCTTATTACAATGTCCAGATAGCACGCTGATGTTATTTATCGTCATTTTGACGACAAATGACATCAGCTTGCTACCTGAGTAGTTTTTATCTGATGAAATACGATGAGATACTTTTGACCCTATTGTCATTTAACATTTCTTTGCAGGCTAGTCATCTAATGGCGTTAAAGAATCGAGTTGCGGCGTCTTACTTTGGCAATAATATGGTAGCTTGTGCCAAGAAGGCAGTATTACGCATGTAAGTTTCTAGATGACTCATCAATCTTCTTGAAAAAAAACAAAAAAGGTATTATTTATGGAAATTGTATTAATGATTTATTATCTTAGGGAACCAAATTTGAAAAGAACTATCTGTAAATGCTGTCAAAGTCCACTTATACCTGGAGAGACAGCCAGAGTTAGATTAGTATCAAAGCCTGTAAAGAGCATCAAATGGACGTGTTTAACTTGCATGAATACAAAGAGATATCCTACGAAAAAAGGATACAAAATATGGCTCGATCAGCCTGAATCAGTGGTCGAGATGTTAGATTTTACACCAAAATCAAAGAATAAGAACAAACAGAAACCTGGCTCTGGAGACACTCCTGAGAAAGTAAAAGAACAAACTAAAAATCACCCTACAAGTTGATCCATTTTGTAAACGTCAATATACAAGCAGAGAAAGCCAATCAAGCTCAAAGCAGATCCACTTTATAGACTAGTCCAAGATCTGGTGTACGAATATTTTTTATTAATGACTTACATAAAATATGTTACAATATTACAATAAATTTGTAATTAATAAAACAGATACTTTTGCTAACTGGAATATTCATAACCATCTAGTAATATCATGATACCGATAATAGTTTTACATTAAATGTTCTTAGAAATAACTCGATCGTAAGTTAAGTTACTGCTGTTCTCGAGTAGTTGCGATACGTTTTTATTTTATTTTTTTTTTACGGAAAGTGGCATCCGCAGAGAATTCCCGAAGGTCACGATCTTTGTGTTCTCAGCCGAGGACGGTTTGTGAAGTCGCTATTAAAGTGTAAAGTCGACATGGTTTTTTCGAAGGCAAGATTATTTCGCCGCAATGACACTGGAATTCGCTGCGAGCGTCATTATACTTCATCTAACTATGATATGACTATGTCCGCCCACCGCCAGCGACTCGTGCAAAATCATTACGAGTTTAAATGTTAAATCATCACACTCATGCTCGGGCGCAATCAAATCACAGTTCAATCGGAAAGAAGAGAAAAATATCAGTCATTTAAATGTACTACCTTAAATAAATATACGCTAGTACGAAATTAACGGTATTTAACTTAAAAACTATACGCGCTATCTCTCGATTATAAACGTCCTGTTGTGCGTGTAGTAACAATGGCGCAATTGTTTGTTCACCGAATACAACAACCGCATCCGTGTAGATGCCGAAAACGTGGCAGTGATCGTTGTAGAACATCCGTACGAGATGCCGTTCGTGTTTCGAACGCACGCGTACGTACCCTTGGAAACGCATAAATACTAAACTAACGAGGAAAAATAATACGAAAACTGGGCTGGACGGAATCTACACATTCACTTATATACATATATCTGTCGTGCCAAGCTTCGGTCGTGTAGAGTTATCTCACAGTATTCTATTTTATCTAGCTTATATTCTTCTCTCTTTCTCTTCTTTTGCCTTTTTTTTTGATTCTCCTAAAAAGTAGACTCTAACGATAAAGTCAGACGGGACCCCAGGTTGGCAACGCACACATATATACATGCACACACCAGCTACAGGGATTAATTACTCCAGTAATATTGACTGTGTCGTTCGTCGTCACTCTTCATCATGAGTCCTTTCGCAAGCTCTCGTGGAAGAGTCTGAACTGAAAAAATGGCAAATGGTCACGCAAGTGAGAAAGAGGGCGGATCTCGCGAATGTCGTGTCTCGTGTTTGTGTGTCGTGTCGTGTCGCTCTTCTCGTACACGCGTCTACTCGCAGGACAAACCCGACCAATATCTAACTCGGTTATTGTCAAAGAGGTGTGTGCATGCGAGTCGCCCGAAGTACGCTCCGAAGAGGCGCGTGCAATGAAAAAGAGCCGCGGACAAAGAGGTACAACGTACGGCGACGGAGCTTATTTTAGAGATAGAAAGGGGAAGGAGAGGATGGGCTGAGCGCGCCCGCGTATCAGAGCTGATTTATATTAGCCCCGAAACGAACTGGGGCTGGCCGTCGCGGTCGACTGTCAATTGCGGCATCACGTTCGGGGAAGGCTGGAATGTTGATCCTTGAAAACCCATTGCCGATTCGTATAACTGAAACGTAAAATGAAAAAAATTCATATTCACTAAGCGTGACACTTTTTTTTATATGTATTTGTTCTTGAAACAAAAAGACACACGGAATTAAAGCAGATATTCTATATATCTGTATATAATGTATATATTCTTTTCGTTACTTCTAAGTCGTGTGTCTGTTATTGATCGTTGTAATTTTCATTCATGTTACGGCTAAAACTATGATCTCAGAAAGAGAATCACCAATCAGAATCTAAGTATCGGTGTAACGAGGTCTGACGGTCTGTAATGCTCATTAGCTTCATTCGACTAATCGACTTACATTGTGATTTCCTGGAAGTGTCGTGTAATCCGGCGTGGTCGGACGATGCCTGTTCGTAGGCAATGGATGCTGGATGGTTGCGTAAGTGTTATCTTGGGACGTGTCACCCATGCCGACGCTTACGCCACTGCCGCGTCTCTCGCCGACGAGACCACCCTCGGGCTCGCTGAACACTTGCATCGTTAACTCCTGCTCCTCGTAGAGCTTCAATTTTCTACAATCGAGAAAAATACCTCGTCATATATCTTCGCGTGAGACCAATGCGTGTGAAGAAACGAGACTTACTGTTCGATCCACAGGGGATTCTCCGTCGTGTTCAATTCGTCGATGATCTGTTTCTTAATTAGGCCGTCCTTCTTACGTATATCATTTGGCACAGTTATTACCCTGAAACATCATTGACGTACATGTATTGGATGTATAAGTGAGAGCACATTTGGAGCCTTGTTATTCTTACCAATGGCGTAAACAGCAACAAACTACTGTAACAGTGACAGCGCCTACGAGTAAGACAACTAAGAGAGCTATTAAAGCAGCGAGTGCAGGGTCGAACGGTTCCTCTTGAACTCCAGCATATGCGGGCTGAAATAATCATAAATTACATATATTTCAATAATTATAATATTATCAGTTCTTACATCATAAAGAACTTAATTTATGCAGTTTTCAATTATAAAGTAAACATATTTGTACAATCGCGATAATACTTACCACGACATTCTCTATGGCAAATCCGGCGTAGTAGTGCTTTAAGAAATCGTATTTCGCATCAATAACTTTGAGCACGTGAGGTATCGGCGCGATGGTTTGAGTTTTCGGTTCGACGACGTGCAAATACATATCGCACCTAAAAAATAATTTCGTATAAATTGTATGTGATATATGAATATTACGACAGAACAGATTGGGAAAGAATTATAGGTATATCCGTGTGCAATTACCATTCTCTGCGGATATGTCCAGAAGCGTCAACGTGATATCTGATATCATCCACTACGACTCTGCTTTGCGTGGCGTTGGATAACTGCGAAACAATTTCGTCGCGCACGCTGTTTACGTCCTCCGGAGACCGGGACAATATGACACGTATTAGCTGAGATGGTTCAAACACCCAGACCTTAAGAAAAGATAAAAAATAATTAAAATGACGAAATAAAGACAGATATTTGACGCGGTAATTGTGTCATGCGAAAAATCTTACAATTCAATATATGTTAATTATTAATAATGTTATGTGTTAATATTAATGACTAATATCAGAGAGAAGACTGAGAGCGGCCACGCCGGCGATCTAGTGCAATAGGATGTATCAATTTGCAGAACGGACGATGATACAGACAACAGACACAGCATTTCTGTTACGTTGGAAATTTTCAGCATTTCTGATTTCTGTTTCCTATTCCTAATACAACCACAATTTCAGAACTCACTAGAGTGGCCACTCTCAGTCTTCTCTCTGCTAATATCAAATATTAAATTATAATGACAACTGTAAGAAGCTTACATGAACTCTGGTCATCGCATATCTTTCTGGAATGGCCGTCTCCTTGGCGATGACTTCAACGATAAATCTATCTTGATTATACTCTGCCATATATCCGCTCGTAACGAGTTTGCCGTCCTGCGTGACGTTGAATGGGCTTGGCACTATTGAGCCGCTCGGCTTTTCTGAGCCGTATTTGTAAAGATTCGCGCTGGCGACGTAGTAATGAAGAGTACCGTTGTCACCGACATCTAAGTCGGACGCGGTTACTTTGGTCACAAAATCGTTTATATTCGCCATGGAATTTACGCCGGCATAATAATCGTTGCGCTCGAAGATCGGCGGATTATCGTTCTCGTCTAGCACAATTATTGTTACGTTCACGTGGCCATGCTCCGGATTGTGAGTTAACGGCCGGCTGGCTTGCGTGGGATTGATATAAAGATCGGGATCGTTGGACGCGAGAATAGAGAGAATGTATTTGTCTCTTGTCTCGCGATCAAACGATTTATTCGCATAGATACTTCCGTCAGATTTATCCATGTAAAAGGCGTATCCTTCGTTTCCTAAAGGAGCGAGCAATACACGTGAGATACTTGAACCTTCAATTGCGAAAATATATAATATATTGAAAATTAAAATATCGTAAAAAGACTAATCTTTCTATCAATTTTTTATCAAAAAGTAACTGTCAAGAAATTATGAGAAGTATAACTAAAAGAAAAGTGTAATATATTTACCTGCTTCTATGTAATAGTAAACTTTGGCATGTCTGCCCTCGTCTTTATCTTCCGCTGTAACTTTGCCAATAAAGTAACCCTTCGGTCGATTCTCAGACACGTGAAAATTATACTCCTCGTAAAATTGCGGCACGTTATCATTTGTATCGACTAACTGAACAGTTAATAGACGCAGGGTCTCATACGCCGTAGGACTGCCATGATCGGCCGCTACGAGAACAAGCTGAAAGAAAATGTACATAGAATTATAGTCGTCTCGTTAGAAAATTATATTACACTGAATGGGCGAAAGTTGAATTTCGGCCGGCGCGTAAAGGATGCACCGAAATGACACTCCATAAAGTGACGGCTTTAATTTTTTAGATAGGTCCTTAAAATACACCACCAAATTATTTTCTTCACAGTTGACAGTGAAGTTTTGTGTGTTCTATCTGCCACTTTTTATACGTGTCGTAAACAAGATTGTATCGATCAACAGACTTCTTTGGCAAAGTATCTGTATTTATTATCAATCGCGCTTCTGCATCGAAATTCGTATAACTTCTTCCTCGTCTACGGATTCATCAGATGACATATTGACAGAACCAATATTGATGACTATTTTTAAGGTTAAAGGGCGTTAAGGTTTAAAGTTATAGAGAGCGCGGTGTACTTCTCACAGGGACAGTAAATGTTAAACTTTCGTCCCTGCTATTAGGGACGAAAGTACGTACTTTCGACCGAGGTATGAAGAAAAATAATTTAACATATTACTCACTTCAAATTTGCTTTTGATCTCGCGGTCGAGGATAATTTTCGATCGAAGTTCTCCGGTCTCTTGGTCTATAGAAAATTCCTCGGTTTCCTGAACGTTCCTATTGCCGACTTTTAAGTGATAGCTAACACGACCATTCTCGCCGGGATCTCTGTCGATTGCTTTTACAGTTAATATTAGATAATTCGGCACACCTGCATTCTGAAAATTAACCGCCTATTAATATATTTCGTATAATAAATTCATATTTTATATTTTTTAATTTTGACTTGACTATAAAATCTATATGCTCTTTTTCTATTTTCGATGCAAACAGGAGACATTCTTATATGTATATACATACCTCTGGCACTTCCACGGTCGCGTTTGTCAGTTCCGGCATCACAAACTGCGGTTTATGCTGATTCACAGGCGTGACTCTTATATCGACGTAACATCTGTCCGAATGTGGACCATTTCCGGCGCCGTCGCGTGCTTCGACCTCGATCCTATAAGAACCGGCTCTGCCGAGGAGGGCGGCCGCGGGATACAGGATGCCCGTTTCGCGGTTTAACGAAAACGATTCATTCTCGTTTCCGTTAATGATTGTGTACCACACCTCACCGTTTGTTCCTTCATCTTGATCTACCGCTCGTACCTTAAAAAGATCATAATTTGTTAATTTTATCATAATAAGCCTTAAAAAATTAGTTAATTTTAAATAATAAAAACGAAGAATATTACAAATTAAATATTGAAGATTAAAAAGTATGACTTCTATCGATATTTTCTCTATGAAAAGTTGACTTCAAGTTTTATATATATTTTTTCGAACATTTTCCATATTAGAGAAGCTTAATTATTTAGCCTCGTATATAATTTAATGAAAAAATTCCATGTCTATTTGTGATAACAGTTATTATTAATACTTTCGGACTGTTCAACGTGATTTTAGTAATACCTGCAAGATGGGTGCCGGCGGATTAACGGACAAATTCTCCGCAACGGAAGCTCTGTAGCTGTGTTGTGAGAATATCGGTCTGTTATCATTCTCATCAATTAATTTGACAACCACCGGTACGGTAGTGCTTCGACGCGAATTTACATGGGCGCCGTCACTGGCCATCACCGTTATGGTGATTTCCGGTGTCACTTCTCTATCGAGAACCGTAGCACCGCCCACAGTGATCTCTCCGGTTTCATGCCCTAAAAATTGCATAAGATTGTATGAATGTTGAAAAATTAAACGCCATATATCATTGTATATTGCTATATAACACTGTATAAAAATATTTACAAAACTAAAAAAATATTTAATTTTCTTAGTTTTATTTTTTACTAATACAATGCAATCGATCATGTTTGCTAGCTTACCGATGTTAAAGTCAGCAGCATGTTCGCCAATCAGGCTGTAGCTGACATCGCCGAAAGGTCCCTCATCGCCGTCCGTAGCTTTCACAACGGTAACGCGAGTGCCAGGTGGAGAATTCTCTTTCACCGATGCATTGTACATGTCCTTCTCGAACTTCGGATCCTGATCATTCACGTTGATCACGGTAACGGTAACTTTCGCAGTCGCGGAAAGTTGCGGCACTCCGGAGTCGTAAGCGACCACTGTGAATTCCAATTGCTTTGTTTCTTCGTAATCGATCACCTGACTGGTTCTTACGATTCCTGTGAACAAAGGCATCACATTCGAAACAGACGCACTCTTCCCAGTAAAAAAAAAAAGAACAGATCTGGTGTCTCGCATTCATTAGGATAAGCATCCAATTTATTATCAATTATTTCTATTAAGTATTTCGTGATTTGTTTATTTCTTGATGCAAAGAGTAAGTAATAATATAGATCAATAAATTAGAAGCTATTAAAACATTCTCTATTTACAGAGAAATTATTTTAAGATTCCTTTAAATACATCACGTATAGTAAAGTGCTGCTTTAGCGAGCAAATTGATTTTCGGCAGTGACTTTCGGAACATGCTTACGTGAAACTGACATGGGGATTCGCGATGAGCAACTTACCGGTAATATTATCAATATTGAAGTAAGGGCTCGGCGGATCGATGGCGTAACTCGCTATGTTACTATCAGCGTCTGTTGCCGTGAAAGCACCCACGACAGCGCCAGTGGGTTGCTCCTCTTGCATCTCTATCAGATACCGTGAATTTTCTCGGGTCCACGGCTTCAGAAATTCCGGCGCCATGTGGTTCACGTCGATGATAGTGACTACCAGCTTGCCTATTGAAAATTGCACGATGTATGTCAAGAATGACAAAGAATATTTCGTATCATCTTTTTGAAAAATGTATTATTTACCTCGTCCCTGTTGCAATGTGGGTGCCGTGGTGTCGCTTACGACGATCGTAACGCTTACCGTCGCCGCTATATCACGATCCAAGGCCCGAACAACGGAAACCTGTCCGGTAGCGCGGTCGACCGCGAAGAAATCCTACAAGAGCGAAGAAACGTGATAAAAAGATACAGATAAGCTATGTGTACGAAGATAAGAAAATATTTTAAAAATAATAATATAGTACATTATATATATAAATCATTAATATATAACATTATCATAATTTTAATTTTATAATAGTATATATTATATCTTCATAAAAATAAACAATTAACAAATACGAAATTATAAAATTCGATTTTCCGAGAGATATACCAGTAGTATTACTAACGTCTAAGGGCGGGTTTGGCCCTTTCAGATAAACATCTGGTAATTATCTGAATGGATACGGTCTGGCTAGAGCGGGTTCCATTTCTCGGGTAAAATTACCCTTCCTGATAAATGGCCCCTACGCAAGATAAATTACACGGTACTTGGGACCGGGTAGACTTATCTGACGATAATGGTAGTGATTCGACTCATACCCGTCAGCGGAAGAAAGAGGCGCAGCGCTGGTGTATTTGACGTTTCACGCATTGTCATATTAATATTTTGCGAAAGAATTGGGATATTATCGAAACGGGGGACGGATCGGACGGCATAAAATGAACCAGGATATGCGAAAAAATCAATTGTTATGGTGACGAAGGATAACGAAGAATCTGAGAAGAAATATAATAGTGTGCTTCGCAAGCAATATTACAGTTCGTCCAAGCCGAGTATTTAACGAATATGTAATATAAATTGTATGGGTTAAAACGTGGAACAACGCTCACTAGCTGGTAAACTACCGGTAGATTTATCCTATAGGTCGTAAATCTGAGTAAGCGAGATTGATCGAAAGGTGGAACAACCGCCTAAAAGTAATTCTTTATTTTTACACAACTTAGGGATCTACTTGCAAACGAGAGTTAAAACGAAAATGTTTCTCGTACTTTAAAAGATTTGCTGTCGTTGACGCGCTGGCCATTTCTGTCAATAGCGGTGATTGGCTCGGAAATGGCGAAGTTCAAAGCTTCGAGATTCGTGCTGTCCGGATCGGTGGCTTTCAATGTTGCGAAAACGGTACCGATTGGCGTGTCCTCCGTAACTTCGGCCCGCTGCGTTTCGGGCGTAAAATACGGGGCCTTGTCGTTGCTGTTCTCTACTTCGATCATCAGTGTCGTCGTTCCGGTCAGGCTCGGAGTTCCTGGAATGAAATACGAGGGGTCGTGGAAATGAGCGTGGAGTCACTTGCAACAATTTTAGCGATTAATTGACGTTAAATTGCTCTTCGCAAAATAAAAAATTTAGTTCCTTCGTGCAGAGTAAGCATTGACACGAATTTTACCATTGTTTAATTTCTCCAATCGTTCGTGATGATAATGTTACCTTTGTCAAACGCTATCACTTCTACGTGATACGTGTTCTTCTCGTCGTAGTCCAATTTTCGAGACACCGTGACCACGCCGGTGGTCTCGTTAATAGCAAAGTCGTCGAAAGCTCCTTTCTGTATTCTGTAGACCAGCTCGGCATTGACTCCGCTGTCGGCGTCCGTCGCGGTCACTTCCTCCACTACAGTTCCTGGAAAAGTCGAATGCGGTCAACTACTAAGTTAAACACGATTAGTTCACGGAAAATGGTAATGAAATGGCCTCGCGGCGAGAAACGTAAGTCCTCCTAGCGGATGGGCATCGTTCAAGGCAGATATCCCATATCCGACGACCTTGATTACACCCGCGAGAGATTGCTCGTAATTGCGCAATCGAGGACACGCACAATCGTCGTTAAGCGTAATCCAGATACTTACCGATCGGAGATATCTCCGCGATGCTGGCCGTGTATATGTCGTGCGGGAACACGGGCGCGTTATTGTTAACGTCGCGCACAGTGATGTTGACGAGCGCGGAATCGACGAATATGCCGTCGCTCGCCTGTATCGTCAGAGCGATCCAGTCGTGGGTGGCGTTGGTCATGTCGACCGGGCTCTTGATGGTGATCTCGCCAGTGTCCGAATCGACGGCGAACAAGCCGAGCTCGTTACCGCCCACCAGAGCGTACGTGATCTTGGACGTCTTGTCCTTATCGCGCGCTTGCACCTTCAGCTCGGGCTCGAATTTCTCGGCACCCTCGTCCACCACCGCGCGATACTTGTCCTGTAGGAAGCGTGGCGGACTGTCGTTCGCGTCTACCAGGCTGATGCGCAACGAAACGCTCGTTGTCTGTCCTTCCCCATTGTCGTCCGTTGCCTAAAAAAAGAATGTCACGTATTTATAAAATCTTTGCTGATTTACGCCAGTAAAAATAACTCAATTTATTTAAAAAAATGCATGGAAAACGCGAAATCCGTTTTAGATAATATAAATTTAATCAAACTACTTAATTCGATCGATTCAATTATTATCGCCCTCAGTTTTTAAATTTTGTAATACTATATATTCTAAATATAATATTTTATAATGCTATCAGGCTTGTTAGTTGTTGGTATCGCAATTGTGAGGGCACCTTGTAAGTGAGAAAATACTCCGTCTGCTGCTCGTAATCCAGACAGGGCGACGTGCCGGGCGTCGGGCAGGGCGCGGCGGTGATGGTGCCGGTTTTCTTGTCGATCGCAAAGTGCTCCGCGCCCTGGCCAAGTAATTGGTAGACTATGCCGGCGGTGCCGAAGCTGCGGGACAGAGAATCGCAACGTAAATGAAGGGTGAACGTGCTTTGATGTCTCCCGGGTACAAAGCGCGTGCTTAACGAGCCCTTACCGCCCGCTGTCGCGATCCTTCGCCGTAATCGTTATAATTGGGCTCCCCGGGGCCGCCGTCTCGGACACCGTAGCCGTGTACGTGGGGCTCCCGAAGGAAGGAGCGTTGTCGTTTGCATCCGTGATGGAGATCGTTACCGTCGCCGTGGACGAGAGCTTCGGGTTTGTGTGGACTTCCTCGGCGACGACCTGGTAACGATAATCGCTACGTTTATTTTCCGCGTAATTTTCGCGCGCCGTTGTCGGCTACAATTAATTGTCTCGAAGAGAAAAAGAGAGAAAGAGAGACGCTACGACTCGATATCTTTCTGATTATAATCATATATATTTGTAATAATTATTGTAGCAAATCATAAATAAATATAAAATAATTATTAATACAATTATTAACGATCAAGTGAATTTTATTTTAATCGGATTACGTTACATTTTGCATTCTATATTAATTCCTGGTAGAGAATTATTCTCCCTTTGAAGAAGATATTGATTTAATTTATCCAGCAGCGTCTGTAAAAACTAATTGAGAAAGGGCGAGAGAGAGGTAAATGCCTCCAGCTCCACTTACCAGGATAATGAATTTCCGCTGATTAGGATTTTCGTAATCAAGCGAGCCGTTGGTAACGCGGATGTTCACGGACGTGCTGCCGGTCGCCAAGACGGGCTCCACGGTGAACGCACCCGTTATATCCTCCAGACGCAGGGAGAACACGGAGTTTAAGCCCTTAAAGTGAAAACGCCACCGTCTTATTAATTCCCATTCGCGAAACACGTGCGGGATTTCCCGCGGCCGAAAAGAGGCGAGGCGAGTTCCGCGTTGCGCGCGGAACAATGGAAAACACGTTCAACAATGACCGGTCAATACGACTGCGACAAAATAATGATTATATCCGATCGAGGCTTTATAACGCGTCATGAATTATTTATCCATGCCGTTCCATATTGCGCTCGCTACCATTAAATACGCGGGACATTTAATAACCGAGTTAAACACGCACGCGGCGCTTTTCTGATCGTTCGCTATTGTTCCCCGCGGGAGCTTTACAAAAAGCCGAATATATTAATTGTAAATGTTACGTACATTATAGCTAGGCGTTTATCGCGCGTGCTGGATTAACCCTTGATTTTACGATGACGGATTATTGACCGCGCGCGCGGACGCGGAAGCTGCGGGCTCCGGTCCCATTTTTCGCCCCCGAGAATCAAGAGAGCGCGAGTCTTGCTCCGCATTCGGGTTCGAACGCGCGCGACAGGTAATATCTATCGATATTAAATCGGCCCTGGTGCTCACCACGTCCGGATCTTTCACCGTCATGTCCAGATGCGGCAACGGCGTGCCGTCCGGCACGTTCTCCGGGATCTCGATGTTGTATTCGCGCCGATTGAACGTGGGCGGCTCGTCGTTGACGTCCTTAATCGTCACGGTCGCCTCGGCCGTCGATACCGTCAATTTGTCGTTGCCGGGTATGCCGTCGATCAGCTCGCGGGCCTTCACGATCAACGTGAGCACGCCCGTCGAGTTCTCCAGCGCCTCTCTGTCCAGCGGCTTCGCCGTCCTCAGCTCGCCCGTGTCGTCGTCCAGTAGGAAGTAATCGAACGGGTCTGCGGGGAAGACGGACGGTTCGACATTCGTGATGTTTCGACATTCATGAAGACCTTCTATTGTTGCACGAGGAAGCTCGTGCATGCACAATTAATTCTGTAATCTCATCGAGTATCGTTTTACCCGAAATTCTGCGTTTTATCTGTCCTCAACAGAATTTCGGGTAAAACGTTTCTACTCCCTGGGAAAATTAGATACTGTTATTAGTTATACTAGGTAAAAACAGAATTGTGCGCCTAAACGTTGCCATTATGTTTGTTTCATCCAAGTATATGCGGATAAACTAACGTTAGTTTGGAAGTTCGAATCCAGTTCGGATGAGAATACGATTTTGTACTTATGATGACAACTTAGATATGAAGGCTGAGGAGGAGGAGGAGGAAGATGAATACTCACTGGTAACTAATTCGTAGATCATCTTCCGCGGCATGCCCCTGTCGCCGTCTCGAGCCTTTACGGTCATCACGAGAGTCCCGATGGGATCGTCCTCGCGCACCACGCCTGTCAGCGAGTCCAGGAATTCCGGCGGGCTGTTCTGAATATCCGCCACCTTGATCTCGACACCGGTGGTTCCATTGTTCAGGCCGTCCTGCGGATAAAATTCGCACGTTCGAGCCGACTCCGGTGGTTTCCTTTTGTCCGATCGAGAGATTTGGAGCATGCACGACACCCTGACTCCGTTCTCACAATATACAGTCACGAATCTCCATACTCTTAATTTTATTCTTTCCGCTTTCCTTTTCACATTTCTTAACACTAAAATTACCGAACCTATATCTATTTCTACCGAAGAAATCAAAATGAAAAAGAAAGAGAAAAAAAAACAAACAAATTTATGAAATTAAATATTTGTATATTTCAATAAAATTCAGAGAAAATTTTAGAAATCGTGATGTTTTAAAAATAAATAATAATTATTTAAAAATATGTCAAATCATTTTGACCCCTTTAGTTCTACTATTAAAAATGTAGATTCATCAATCATAGAATATAATATAGGACTGTATGCGGAAGAAAATTGTCTCCTAAAATTTACCTTCGATTAATCATGCTTTTCTGGGTGTTGAGAATAGAGAAGAGACTCAAGAATTAAATATTTAAAGTCACATGTCACTCCGATTTGATTTATCAAATATTTTTCTGATAAATTTTGAGATAAATTTCTTGAGGCTAGTTTCGGTTTATAAACCAATAATAGAATATTCAAACTCATCCTTTCCGAGAATAAAACGTTCAAACGCGATAAGATCGTCGGTTCGCGCTATTATTTATATTGTCGATTAAGATTTGCGAGAGTTTTAATGAAAAAAAAGTAGATTCTTCAAAATAAAAAGATCTAAAATCTTAACCGGACTTTTGTCGTGACGATTTATTTCGCACAGTCGTGAAGTTTCAGTCGTAATTTACGTGTCCGTTCATTTCGCCGCTGTAATTATGCGCGCTATCGCGAACGGGACCATCTTCTTGCACAGCAAAGGGGATGGCACTTCGGAGAGAGAACGCGTAATTAAAATCAATCTCCGCTGCTCTCGCACACAGAAAGAGCTCGTCGTTCGCGAGCGCACGAAGTGTCGCAAGTAACCGCAATTATCTCTTTATCTCGCACACGTGAACGCGCGAGGATGACATCTCATATTGGAGCGCGCGCGACGTTGATTAATTAACCCCCTCGCAGGGATCCCCCCTCGGGGATCCACCCGTCTATTGAGAGAAATCAACGATTTGGCTGTAAAAACATACATATTAGCGATTTTCGGATCAATCAGTTTTAAATTCCGGACTGCCGTTCATCGCCGGCTGAATGGGAATCTACATATTTTCAAGATCATAATATAACACTGTTAAATTCATAGTGTCAAATTATATTCAATTTGAGTCATTTTTAATCGTTCCTATAGGTCACTCCTATCACTCCTACTCAATATGTCGTTAATTTAACTAAAGCAATTTTAATGTAACTAAATCAGTGGCGAGTCCAAATAATACTGTTTTCCGTTAAAATAATAAATTTCAATACGATAGTTAATATGATAGTTAATAATAACAAAATGCTATTTAACTCAAAATATTGGTTTAAATTTGATCCTTTAATATTTAACAGTGAATAATTCTCATATTTTGGATTACAAGACACATATGATAGCGCGTCGCACAAAGAATATTAAATTCAAATAGAAAAAATTAGAAGAGACTCGATCTGCAATTCAGTCGCTATACACAGCAGCCGAGGTTGTTTTTTTTTCTCTCTTTTATTATACCTATGTAAAGATCTGATGCAATAAGGATTGCGGGGCAACGTCGGCGCGAGAGACGAGGATCACAGATCGCATTTAGTGCTAAATGCGCGACGAGAAAACGCGCCATTACATAGCTCGTACGCGCCCGTACGGCGGGCAAATATTTACTGTTTTTCTTCAATTTCGCCGCTATATTCCTCAGATATTGCGGCGAAAGAAAAATACCGCGGAATCGATGTACGGGTGAGAAAACCGCATCGATCATACGGGCACGTTCGCGGTGTAAGACCTAAATGAGCTCAATGTTTGCCGGTTTGCGCGGCGCAACGTACGTTTTCGCGCACGAAAACGCATAGTAAATCACGATTCCCTTTTTAGTTGGCACACGGGGAGAGAGAGAGAGCCGGCGGGCTTAGACCTTTTCCCACATATATATGTGTTTACAGTGTATTTTAACGTATCGGAACGACGTCGACGGGAATCAACCGAGGTAACTGAGGTTTCCTATTTCCGGGCACCGGGCCCGCCCCGCACGGTCTGCCTTTTATCTGTAAACCCTTTGAAGTCACGTAAACTCGATAGTGTTCTTCACGCTCGCCGGAGCTCGCGGAGTTCATTTTAAATAATATGAAGCCTTTCTACCACGGAAGAAAGCGCTTCGATCCAACCGGCGCTAAAGCTTCGTGCTGCATACGAGAGAAAAGAATTCAGATTAAAAGAAGGTCACGTTTAATATGTAACAGACGCAATCTCCAATCTGCTAAAATGGGACTGTAGCGTCAGAGAGGAAGAGAGAGAGAGAGAGAGAGAGCGAGAGAGAAATGTTGTTTAAACGTCGTCATAGACGTAATTATCGAGAAACGTTCGAGCGTTAATTAACGCTGCCGCGAGAATCGCTCGTTTTGCCACTGAACGGACGGTTGGGGTTTAAGCCAACCCTGGGCCGACAACAGACATACGCGGGTCCGTCCGACGCACGTCATTCTCCGCGTCCTCGTTAGTTCGCAAATTCGCCCGTATCCCGAATTCGCCCGCAATCTCGCCCGTGTTACGGTTGCGCATCCCGTTTACGGACGGGTTTATCCGACGTGTTTGCGAGAAACGGGCCGATGCTTGGCTTTCCTTCGCGGCGCGCATAATTAGAATCAATCCACGAATTGAGGGAAGAAGGGAGGGAGAGAGAGAGAGGGGGGAGGGAGGAGAAATACTCACGCTCGCTCGCAGCAGCAGCTGATAGAAAGGCCTCTCCCGGTAGTCGAGGGGTTGCCGCAGCACCAGGGCGCCCACATACGTGTTCTGGCTCCTCTCGACGTTGACGATGCCGAACTTCTCGCAGGCATCCAGGAACTGCAACAAAAGTTGAGTGTTATTGCGCTTGTATGAGTTAATCACGACAAGTACGGCCGATCGCCTGGCATGTTCGCCATTTTGGCGACGTATGAAGCCGGAATACTTCGGCAAGTATTCGCGAAGTTTTAGCGAGGATCCAGCGTTAATTAACCGATTTGTCGTTACATTGAGTATCCATCTAAAAGTTATGGCACCTTGTCACTTAATTGGAGCTCTTATGAAACGCTCTATACGTTTCATCAAATTCGCGTTCACTTGAGAAAAAAATACTTTCTACTTTCACTTTATGTGAAATAAACTTTACATTCCAAATAAATTTTCAAGTATTTTTTTCTCATTGTCAGTATGGTAACTTACGAATCTATAAAATCATATTTGTTAAATCACACAGGAAATTTAAAAATTGCTGGCGCAATTTTCATGCGTGTCACGCTCTTTGAAATAAACGAAAAATATTAACGCGGATCCAGACATCACCATATAAATGTCCACAGATTCAAAATAATTCGCGTTAAAATCGCGCGTGTCTCCCCAATTTATAATAAATTTCTGGCAAATTTCGTGTTTGCTGCGAGCGGTCGAGTTGCCGCATCATCGCCATCGAACCCGCGGATCGTTAATGGAAAATTTCACCGTTGATTCCGATTTCGCGGTATGATTCGCGCCCCAGTATTCTGAGCACTGTAAACATTAGTTACGCTTAATGACTGGACGCAATCGCGTCCTATTCGGCCAGTGCAGTGCAGCGGCGTCGCGTTTTCGTGCGTATAACGAAAAACGAGGGAGGGCATTAAAGTTTGCCGCCGTAAAGCCGGTGGACCATTAGTTAAAAGGTTTTACGGTTTTATTGGTCGCGCCTAACGGCTCCGACCGGGAATTTATCGAGCGGATATGACGTAGAGGGTGGTGCGTTATACGTACTAATATCCCGCCGCGCATCTTTCCCGGGAGGAGCGCGAGAGGGAGAGGTGGTGCAGAAAGAGAGAAAGGGGGGTAAAGCCAGGAGGCTGCAAGCAGATAATTTTAACGGGTCGCGAGATGATATACGAATTGGATCTCTCTCTCTTTCTTTCTCTTTTTTTCTCTCGCGAAAAGAAAAAAAACGCGAAAGCAATACGTTGCGCGGTTTTTCCCGTCGACTGAATTTTCGGGGCATTCTTTCCTGCCCCCTTTTTGGCGAAACGAACGGCGCGTATCGCATAACCCATTGCGTGTTACATCGATCGGATCGGAACCTAAAACAGAAAGCGGTTTTCAACAGCAATTTTCCACGGTAACGTGTTACAACTTTCCGTAAATACGATCCTCGGACGTGACTTAAATTTTTCACAGACTCGCGCGGGGTGCGATGGAAGCAAAAACTTGATAGAACTAACTATCCGAATTGGATTTGTGCTAAATGAAATGTATAAAAAAAATTACGTTTCCGGATATCTCGGTATCTAAAATAGATTTTCGACGATATTTCCTTTCCGTGTCGAATCTGCAGCTTAAAATGTAAAGTCGCGCTTTATTCCAAAAGTGGGGTATTTCCTGCATTTGATACGTTATTTAATTGTTTTAATCCTGCTACGCACACTTGATATTTGAAGATATAGTAGGGAGAAAGGCGAGAGAAAAAGAGAGGGTAGCGATATCTCGAAATCATGGAGAGATAAGACATTTAAACTCACGTCTGCATTTCTAATTGTAAAGCGGGATAAGTATCGCGCTCGCACATACTGGAATATAAACCCAATTTCATCGCCGGTTAAGCTGCCGAAGAAACTGCTGAATTCACATTCTCCTACGCGAGAGGTTGGTAATAAAATTTCTCCTTATATACGCATCGGAACGATTATTAAATTTGCGAACGCGCTCCGTTATGCGAGCGCTACTACGCGCCCGCTCGCGCGAAATAGGCCACGCGTTTTCCGCAGGGGTTAACGTCGGGCTCCACAACGATGATTGCGAAAGTCCGACTACTACCGGGAACTGGCTGCCGCCGCCGCCGACGTCGTCGACGAGTCCTCAGCTCCCTCGGGCGTGCTGCTCGGCGTTGCGAGACGAAGCGAGGTGAGGCGAGGCGAGGCGAGCTCGGCGTTCCCTCATTCCCCTCCTCTCTCAGCCTCTGAGTTTATTACAGGATACGAGAGGTGGATAACTTAATGGAAAACTGTGAATTACAAAGCGTCTCGGCGCCCGATATTCCGCCTCGCCTCCGCCTCGTTTCGCGGACAAGGGGAACACTTCATCCGAGCTCCTCTTCATTTACGTGAAACACCGGCACTTGTACATCTTTTATCCCGCTGTGCAACCAACTGCATCTCAACGAGGGAGCGGCCCCGTTGCAGCCCCGATCCCGATACTGGGGAGCCCCGCGTCCCGCGTCGTGGAGACCGAGACGACGGACGCGGACCGACGACTTCTTAATAAATCCTTTGAGCGGAAAACAACTCCCTCTCTGGCAGCCTGTTTATTATCCGCTTTCTTTCGCGCGGATGCGACCGTCAGCGACGCGATAGCAGAAACGAATTTAGAAGGGACCTTTTTCATTTTTTTCTTCTTATTCTCCTATCTTTTTTTTTCCCCGAACACCACCTGTATATACTTTGCGATAGAATACATAATTTAATTTCGGTACCGATTGAAAGTAATCGAGAAGGCGGAATTTTCAAATAAACACAGAGAAAAATTACATCCCATCCAAGTTTACGAAATAAACCGCAGCTCGCGGTTCGCGGTACTCGAAATAGAAAGCAGTATACATATTAGCGGGGAAATTGTTACACGAATCCATGTGGGACCTGTCAGGCCTCATTACTCCTTTACTCGATCAGCAGTTCGGAAGAAGAGAAATAAGGGAAAAAAGCGACTCGCGTTTCTTGTCGGAAAGCGCGCGCTTCGTAAAGATATTAAGTCGAGAGAAATAAAGAGATAAAGAAAGGGAACACGCTGTTGTTCTCCAGGTAATTCTATCAACGACGGATTTTCCAAGACGATGGATCAGAAGGGCACGGCTCGTCGGTTGAAATTTTCCTCCACGGGAAATCCCACGTGGGATAGGGCGGCAAGAAAATTCGATCGCCGTGCCGCGCCGCGCCGGGGAGAGACCGGATAAAAGTATCTTTCACGGGACATTACCGCGCGCGCTAACGCGTATTAATGACTCACCTGTGGCTGCGGGACGCACGTTAGATCTATAATGTCGCCCAGCAGGTCAGGGTCCACGACCCTGATGCCCGGCAGTATGGTGGAGCCGACCGGGGTGTCCTCCTCGGCGACCGCCTCGTACGGCACACCCAGGAAATGCGGCGGATTATCGTTCTCGTCCAACACGATCACGTAAGCGTCGACGCCGACGATGTTCGGTTGCTGCCCCGCGGGCACTTCGTCCTCCAGAGTCACGCGAAAGCGTATCGTGTCGTTCTCCTGGAAACAGAAGAGAGAAACTCCGCTCGTAAAACGTTGCAAAATTGAGCTCGAAGCTTTCAGCTCGCGGGAATTATGCCGTTAACTTTAAAGACGGTTTAGAATTAACTTATAAGAGGACTGACGCTTAGCGTTCTTAGTTCCAAGTTCGAAAGCGTTAATATTTTTGTCCTTAAGCTCGAAAGCGTTCAATTTATGCCATGCGTTTAAATTAAAGGTTCGGTGCAAGAGCGGGCTAATTCCATAATTCAAGTATAAAGTCGTAAAACGGACCTTAGAAATTATGAATTTAACCCACTTTTTGCCTAAATCTTCTTAACACTTTGATTGCCAAGCTAATTTCGAGTATAAGTTTTGGGAGAACCAAGCTCGAGAAGTATGAAGTCGTATATAAAGTATGCCGCAGGCATTGTCGATCGCTAAGATATATCTATCTTTTTGTCATGCCGCAAGAAAAAATACAGAAAAACGGTAATGTATTCCTCTATATGTCCTGTCAAACTAAAATTAAGTTTTGATTGAGAATATCTACTCAAAATTAATTTAATTTTTGATAATTTTATTTTCAATCAATTAATTATATTGTGAAAATAATAGTTTTATTTACAGAAAAACGGTAATGTATTCCTCTATACGTCCTATAAGATCAAAATTAACCTTTGTTTGATTGAGAATATCACTCAAAATTAATGTAATTTTATTTTCAATCATTAATTATATTATAAATATAATATTTAAATTGTTTTTCACCAATATCTTTGTAAATATTGATTAAAATAATTTCTGATTGTGTAAATAAAATCGTTATCCAACTTTAGATGATGGGGCCCTTGCGGAAACTCATTTAAATATGAGTAACAAGGTAGTCAAAATGTTAAATATCTTTTGCAGTCGTTTAGTGATTTTACAGCACGTATTTTGCATCTAAATCCTTCGCAATGACATCGCACACCCTTATATGTGCCAGGATACACATGCGATTTCAGACGATCCCTCGCTGTGATCAGGAACTCCCTTCTCACGCTAAGAACTTTACTGTATCCCTTACGAAGCCTTAAAATCTTAAAAGAAGGCGCACGGGTCTCGAACGTGCCTCGATTCGTACGTGAGAGAGCGTACTTTCAAGCATGCTGCCGTTTTACGAGATCGATCATTTGCGAACGGCTCTTCGCAAAGGTCTCATCTCTGGACCATCCCGTGAGGAGTTTTCTTCTCTCGACGAAGAGAAGTCGAGAGTTGTGTGTGTCGCAGCAAGTGTGGTAAACGCTCGGCTTTATTGGCGGATTTGTGCGACGGAAACCACTCCACTGTATACGGGAAGAAAGGAACAAATCCGCCTCTCCTCTTTCTCTTCGTTGCTGGGAGAAATTTCGACCGTTTTTGATGAATGCATTTTTCATCGCGCGTATTGTTACGTACTTGTACCGTGAAGACCCGTGCCGTGGTCTCTATCTTCCTAGTTGTGTGTGCTTATCTCCTCGCCTGCTCGGTTGATAGTGTGAGGATATACCTCTTTCACTTAATTTTATTCTGCCTTGACCTCGTTCCTCTTTTTATCCCTGTTGGAATATTCCTCAGCTTATTACGATATACAAGTCTCGAGACTCTCATTTGAGAAGAGAGCCGAGAGCCAATTTCTAATATTGAAAAAGCAATTCCAAGTCTGCATCTTTAAGCTACTTTCCGAAAGTTCCGTAGACAATTTCAGATCTTCGTCGCGAAGTTTGTCGAAAAATGACAAGAAGAAAGGCAGCTCTGAAAACGAGATATTCCTCCGTCACGTAAGATAATAGAAGCGTTTTTATTATAATTAATTCTAATAAACTAGTATGATCAAAAAGACAGTTATTTATTGTAATATTAGATTTTAAATGGACAACGGAAATAACGTAAAATCAGAAACTGCGACAATTTGTTGAAAATCGAAACGCTCGAAAGCAGTTCGACGAAACAAAAAAAAAGAAATACAAAGGCTGCGAAGTGTCATTTCGAGTAGGTGCCGCTCGCGCGGAAGTTTGGAAAAGACGGGAAAGTGGGTAGCACCGAGGATTTAGTAGTAGCTAACGAGGTCGAGGGTGGAAAGATGGCACTCAAAGTTCTTGTCAAGTGTGTACGTGTACCCAATTGCGCATGCATTAGAATATATACATATTTACGCGGTAGATAGTCTCCCAAAGGCGTCATGGTAATGGAGAACAATAATAACGGCGATACACCTGACGGCGAAGTTGCATTTGCTCGTAACATATTACGGGGCAAATGCAGATACGCATCCCCTCGTAAGAAATTGATCGCGGTCTTCGTCGTTGCGCGGAGAGAGATAAAAAAAATCAAAATCTTTTACTTAAATTAAAAAGAAGGAAAATTGTTTAAAGTCGAAAAATTTGCTGTAAAAATTTAATAAACCTTTTAGATGATCTTAGTCGTATGAAAATCTAGAATAATTCTATTTATAATTTTGTATATTACTCAATATAGGTATGTGAAAAACAGGCATATAAAATAAATATTAAAATTTATGTATATATATACAAATATATTATATTTATTTAATTATAAATAAAATTTATTATATCGGACGCAAATTATAGATCGTCTAAAACATAGACGGCAATGGTTTTATCTCTTAATTACGAGAAGCTGTATGACGAACAAACATCGTAAGCGACTGTAATAATGCGGCGGAGTGATTAACAACGGCGTGCGAATTGTAACGCATCATAATGTGCTTGATAGTATACTGTAACGTAACATCGGCGTTATCATACCCGCCGTGCTCCAATAATTACAACGCCAAACATCGAAAATTACCAGCGAGGCGGATAATGATGCACGCAATATTCGCGTACCTAGGTAGATAATGTCGATAATGTTCGTGAACGCACTGAAAAAAAGATTCGGTAATAATCATCTAGTCTGGATCGTTATAGTTACTAAGTGCTTTAGTGAAATAGTTTCAACTCAATGTTTAGATGAATAAAACATAATAGGGGTATTCAAATAAGTTAAAGTTTAACGGTTGACAGGATTATGGTCGGGTTAAAGTCGGAGTAAAAAGTTAAGTCATTAAACTTTGGGTGCGCTAGGTTATGCAATACAGAAGTTAACCGATCACAGTTAATTTTGTGGGTTAAAAGGTAAAAATTAACTTTTTACCCGACTTAACCCGACTAACCTGGTCAAACCGTTTAAAGCTAACTTATTAGCACTAAGAATTATTAACAAATAATCATGTAGCAAAGGTTGGTAGTGTGCCAAGACTTATTGGATTAGTCGCATTTATATGGCAAACATTATCAAAAATAATTTGTTACATAAAATCATATTGTTTAGTAGTATTTTACCACATTATGTGATAAGTATTACCAAATATTACTTTTAGTTATAGTTACCAAAAGCTATGGTAATTATCAAATTATTTGATAATTATTACCAAAGTATTTAGCATTCTTTTTACTAAGCCATCTAATTGTTTCAACCGCATAAAAAATAAGTTTTGCTAATTATTTTGTAATTATTATCAACCGGCTGGTAACAATTATTATCATATCTGTTACTACTTACCAAATATTGCGCTAAAACGCACAACCAAATGCGTTTGTTAAGTATTGCAAGACTTTTTTTCAGTGCGTCTATATGAATGGCTCGATCAAAAAAGAAAGAGAGATAATTTTATATATTACTCAATATAAAAGATAGAGAGAAAACGAGACGGTGCGAGACTGATACTTATTTTCGTTTGCAATTGCATCGATTTTGCGGAAACTCAATGCATAATGCGTGACACGTGGGGGATGCG
>NC_092363.1:23035851-23175581 GCF_030848805.1 Temnothorax longispinosus | reverse complement strand
CGTAACGTTTGCACGTTGTAATTTCAACTTTCCAGCTGACTGCGCTTCCTCTGCGCGAGTTTCGAGCTGAACCGAGGTATTCCGTCTTGCTGGAGATTATGGAACATATAATAATTCGACATCCGTTTGGAGGGCGTAAAAATAAAAAAAATTGGCTGCACGTTCAGATTTCTCTTGTAAAATTAGCTACGATGTGTGCAAAATAACAATGCGTCGCAATGTTAAATAAAGAAAAAAAAATCAGATCTGCTAGAACAAAATTAGCGATCGAGTAAATAAAAAATGTGCCAAATACACGTACGGTCGGGCTGGAATATCTTTTGTGGTTAATAATATTTTTCCAATTTATTTTTAATTATTATCGATTTTATTTAAAATTGGCGCGCAGTTTACCGAGTTTGGAAAAAGTCCTATACAAAATTTGCACAATATTATTATTAAGCTATTAAGATCCAGTCTGGACCGTAAATGGTATTCTTCTCTCTAATTGATTGTCTCTCTAAAATTAGCTACGATGTGTGCAAAATAACAATGCGTCGCAATGTTAAATAAAGATGAAAAAATCAGATCTGCTAGAACAAAATTAGCGATCGAGTAAATAAAAAATGTGCCAAATA
This sequence comes from Temnothorax longispinosus, assembly GCF_030848805.1. Classification (NCBI taxonomy): domain Eukaryota; kingdom Metazoa; phylum Arthropoda; class Insecta; order Hymenoptera; family Formicidae; genus Temnothorax; species Temnothorax longispinosus. The sequence continues at coordinate 23,174,964 of NC_092363.1, read as the reverse complement.
CACGTACGGTCGGGCTGGATCTTTTGTGCTTAATAATATTTTTCCAATTTATTTTTAATTATTATCGAATTTATTTAAAATTGGCCCGCAGTTTACCGAGTTTGGAAAAAGTCCTATACAAAATTTACACAATATTATTATTAAGCTATTAAGATCCAGTCTGGACCATAAATGGTATTCTTCTCTCTAATTGATTGTACGAGTATGTTATAACGGTCCTGTTTCACTTATTATTATTGTTTTGAATTTATGTACAATTTTCTGCTTAGCAAACTACGGCGCCGAATACTGTCGGTTTTGAAACACAATTCCAAGCTGAAGCCAGAATAGTATCATCACATACTTAATTAAATGTACACCACCACTGGCCTCAGTGGTCGAATTGATATAAAGACGCCCGTCCCGAATAGTATAGGGAGGTCCAGATACATCGATTATGTATCTTGAAATGAGATGAAAATTTGAAAAGTGAACAGATTTACTAGATTTCAACAAATAAAACCGTAGATACTCCAGTAAATTTTTTCACTTTTGTAATTTTTATCTCGTTTCAAGATACATAATTGAACCTCGGGTTCAAATTCTGGCTGGGGTGATATTTTTGGCAACATATTCTTTGCGTTTATAAAGATGTCAGTATTATTAAATTCAGTATTAATTAAATTATGTGATGGTATTGTTCTAGTTTTAGCTTGGACTGCGGTTCAAGACCGACAGTAATCGGCGCGTAGTTTGCTAAGTAGAAAATTTTACATACTTAAATTCACGCGAGAAATATTATTAGGCACAAGAAATCCAGCTTAACCGTATATTGGCATATTTTCTAATTACTTGATTGTTATCATAACGGTAATGTCTCACTTATTAAAATTAGCGATGTCTCACTGTTGCTATTTTTCAATGGCAAACTTCTTGGCTATTTCGCAAATTATACAATCGCTTCTAAATAAAGTTATGTTAGGTATCTCAATTCCAGTGCAGCAAAAACTTAACAGTGTATTAATAAATTCATCAAAATATCCAAAAGTACACGTGTATTTCCAAGAACCTGATATCCTTTTTCGGAACAGTTCAAATTATACATTTAATATAGTACAAAATCGGGACAATCGGGCATTTGTGCGATTCTACCTCCGATACGATCCGTCTTGTCCTAAAACTTTATGAAAGATAATAAATTGAACTTCTCGATTTAACACCAACCTCGAATCCGAGGTAAAGGCTATACAGGCAAAGTATATATAGCTCGAGATTGCGGGGCGAAGTTTTCACAAAAAGGAAACAAAGTCCTTCCGGTTCGGATGACCTCGCACGTAAAACGCCTTATCGTAAACTCTTCGCAACCGCGCCGGACCTCCCTCGTAAATGCGGACAGCGAAATGCGACGGTCGAAATAACGCGCGGCCAGCGGTATATCAGCGGTGGGTCAAGCGCGGATAAGCGGGTCACGGCGAGGGATGAATTCCTCGGAATGGAACTGCGGGTTTCCATCCCGCGTCCCATCTCCGCGAGAGTCGCATCGGCCGGGAAGATTTCCAGCTGCGAGTCCGGTTGGCCGAATAGAACGTAAAGAAACGACGGCGTTGTCATCACGCGCGACGCGCGCCAAACGGCCGGGGAACGTTGAAATTACTTAAAAGCCGATCTGCTGTCCGCTTTGAAGTTTACGGTGGAATTTCCGAAAAATGTTCCCTCGACCCGCTCTGGACGGTGCCGACAATTCGCACGTTACGACGGCGACGGCTCGATTCGTTTCACCGTTTAAACTATCGACACTCGCGCGGTGAATGTGTCACGAACAACTGGGTCGCTGCGTTTGACTCGCCGCGCCGTATTCTGGTTGATAATTGTGCGAGATTAAAATTAAACGTGCAAAGAGCTTTTAATGAAACATTTCTTTAAAGTGGCTTTTTATTTTACAAAGCTGCGGCGCGTTCTTTAGAACTTTGAATGACTTTCATCATTTTCAAAAAGTACATTATTCCGAAAATTTCGGAAAATACAAAGGGTATTCAGTGACATTAATGCTACTGCATAAAAGCGTCCATTTACTGCATGCCATTATTATTTTCACATCAATGGCGAGCCGCTCGAATAGAGTCTTTTCTAACAATACGCACAATGAAACTCCGCAAAAAATTTTGGGATAAGGTTCTTTCCAAAATATAAATAATTTATTTTTGGCATAAGAAGTAGAAATATCTACCATTGAAAAATGATACAATTTTTTCAACATGTGTATTAGTATTTATTATGATTTTGAATTAATTCTGAATAATTGTACGTATTTTTCAGTTTATTTACGATCGGAAGAAAAAGAGGAAGTCAAAATACGACGATTTTTTCGACAGTTATAATGAAAAAAGTAGCGGAATCCTTCCAACTCCAGTGTAGTATCTATTATACGCATGCGAAAAATAAGTATAACTATAGACTATAGAGTTAATAACGACATCCAAGAAATGTGTCTCTTCGCATATCCGATATTTGTCGTGTATCAAGCATTGCGGTGATGCATTAAAGGAACGATATGTGATTGATACAATGGCTCGCAACTGCAGAAAGTAACCGCATCGACGAGATACGTACGTGGAAAGGGAAACGGGTAATTGAAATGGCTGGACGGCGTCGGGCGAAGTTGCCTGTTTCCATTTCGTTTGCCATCTTCCGTATCTTCGCGTGCCTTTGAGCAACTTCCGAAGCTTTGGCGAAAGATAGACGGGCGGACATACGTTTCCGTTGCAAGGGGGAAAAAAAAGGAGGAAAGAAACGAATACGAGGAAGAAACGGACCAACTTTTGCGGTTTTCCTTTACGGTCGAGAATGCGCGCCGAAGCGCTACGTTCTACGTTCGATAGCACCCTAAGTTAATTTTAGATTATTCTCAGAGCAGCCATACCGCAGCGATTTGTCCCGCGGAATGAATAATCCCGCCGGAAACGGAGATTTAATCGCTCCGACGACGGCGGTCGTATATTTATGTGCATCAATTGGAAATAAAATACTTTGACGGCCGTTCCGTTCTTCGCGTTCGCGTCCTTCATTTGCGATATTAAAACTATAATTCACGCGCAATTGTGTGCCCGCGTACTTGGGTGGAATCGCGCATCGCAGCGTCCGCGTCGCGGAATACACGGATGTGGGATGCAGTAAATGACCGACGAAAATCGAATAACTCGACGGGCATTTCGTACCGGCTTGCGTGCGACATGACAAACACCCAACACGGTGGGGTCTTCGTTCTGGCTTATCTGGGGGGAGGAAAAAAAGTCGCTGAAGAAAAAAAAGCGCGGTTTGCCGTCGCGCCCGATGAATTACTACGCGGCCGGCTGATATGCGATCTTATTATTTGTTGCAAAAGAGAGAGAGAGAGAGAGAGAGAGAGAGAGAACGAGCACGCTGCGCGTCCATGAGTTTCGAGGCTCGAAGATAAGTTTATAGCCCGCGCGTTGCTCTTTTTCGCGCTAATATCGAGATCGTTTATTTTAGAAAGAGAACTGTATTGCAAAAATATTAAAAAATAAATTTTCCTTGTACATGTTGCTCTCTCTTTTTTCGTACGTATAAGTGTGTTTGTGAAAGAAAGAAGTTTAATACAACCACCGATGCTAACGTGGCATAAAAAGATTTGATAGTACAGATTATATAAATCTTTATTTCATTTTTTGTGCGCCTTCATGCACCTATTACATCCGATGAGATTATCTTTAATAAAATATCCACATCTGTTTTTCTCTTTATGTAAAAAGTGTTTTAACGTACTGTCGCACTCTCTGCCAATAAATAATGATATTATTCGCGTTATGCAAATTCTTTTTATAAAAATATGCCGATATAATCCGCGTACAAACACGAGTGCGTTTGTTGAGGCACACTAATTAATCGGTGCTCAACGTCCAATGTCCACGACGCGAGTTCACGAGAACGACCCCCGCTTATAACGTTAACACGCTCGTCGATTATTCGGCATTAATGGTATTATCCTTCCGCATTGCCTCCGCGTATAAATTGATCTGGACCGATGGCAATATCTGCGAGTGGTACTTTACACATCTACGGCATCTATACTATACGGCATCTATACGGCAACGAGATATGTATCGAGACGCGCGCGCACATAATCGGATCTACGTTCTTATAAAACTTTCATTTATAGCGATTTCATCGTTATCGTTGTAGGTTTCATTATTGAACCTCCATCCTTTATTTGTTAGTTCTCGACTGCGTAGTATAGAAAATCTCGAGCTATACAGAATTATATTTCACTGTATTTTGTAAGAAGTTTTTTTCATATTTTTGTAATGTATCATGTAATTAACAAGAATATATAATCTTGAAGTAAGATTATATTGCATTAAACGAAGAAAACTTGTTTGAATGAAGTCATTTATGTAGTTAAACAAAGTTTCATATAGTACAATCAAGAAAAAAAGTTGAAATAAAAAGTTGAGATTCTTATAAAAAGAATATATTATTCTTGCGTACATACAAGTATATCAGTGTTGATTTGACACTTCCTTTTTTCTGCGTACGAACATTTTTGGCTCGTTGCTTCTCCAAAGTCGTCATAATTTAATTTCCTACGATCCCTGCATGGGTAATCGCGTTACCCATGCAGGGATCGCGTTACCCAAGCGACGAAACTTTTCGCTTTACGTCGCTCACGCGATTCGTCAAAAATTTAATTCGAAGGAAGCCGGAGCTTGGCGCCGGGGTCGGTTGGCACGCGCGCTGTTTAATGCAGGCGACTTTCTATTTTGCCAACGCAACGGCCCCGTCCGCGCGTCCGTGTGCTCCCTGTTCGCGCTCGCTATTGGAATTTTAATCTGCACGCGCATGCAGGGCGCAGCGGCGGACGCGCGTCGCGTCGTGTCGCCTCGTCAAATGCAAAGCGAAACGAGCGCGAGGTACTCGTGACAGAGCGTTTGACATGACGACAATTCCATCATTACGCCGGTCGACGGAATGCAGTCACGCTTGTGTGAAAAGCGCGCTCTAACTTTTCTCTCCTCCCCCCCCCCTTCCCCACCTACCACTCATTTCCTCGCGCGCGCATTCCGCGCCACCATCGATTATTTATTCGGATTAAATGGGAAGGAATTTTACGTTCGAACGCAATCGCATTTGTGCCGGAGGGGCTGCATTCTTTCGCGAAATTCCCGTTCGCGATTACGTGATTCAGAGAACTTATTATATTATTGAAATTAAAGGAAGAAATGCGCGGCTGCATTGGTTTAGTGTTATACATATATACATTTAGACGCGATATACTTGATACCGATGCATTGTTTCAATATTTCATTGAATTCAGCGTCGTACTTTTTGACACGTTTTAGTTGTAAAACGAAAATACGATGACTGCTGATGTAAAATAAAGTTTCAATCGTATTCGACAAATAGTGAGCTATTTGAAACCGTAAATGCGATACCGTAAATACGATTCAAATTGTTTGTTCATAAAATCATTTGCCATATAACGTCAGTATGAGATAAACTTATGCAAATATAACCGTTTTTTATCTGGGTTTTTTGTTTAATAATTTATTTAAAGCTTGATAAAAACGTATCCACAAATGTCAGGCGATATTTCTGTAGTTTATTAAATAAATATTACGAGTGACAGAAATAAGAAAAATTAGAGCAGCTTTCAGTAAAAATGGCAATTATATTTAAAAAAACATCTATCCTGAAAATTTAGAACTTAATATCAGGTAAAAAATGAGAGATGAAAAAGGCAGATCTCATCATTTATTATTATTAATTCATTTTCAGCGATAAAGCATTTTCTAAAAAAAAAGGAATAAATAAATGAGTTCAATCAAAGATAATATAATATCGCTCTTTTCAGAAATTTCATTCGCATTATTGGACGAAAAATGACTCGCGTTTGATTGCATTACAATGCACGATTTCCATGGCTTTAGCTGATATAATAAAATTACGTCCCATAAAAGTTTCCCTCGCAAAATTACGAAGAACAATTACGGTTAATTGGTTGTCCGCGACAACGTCGCAATACGAGACTCCCTACGATTTCGCACAAAAATTAATTGCCTGGAAAACAAAAGAAAAGAAGCGAACGTTTAAGGAAATAAAGATCGAATAACGAACGTGTTACGTAACATTATTTTCGATAATACGCAGTCCGGTGTCCTTTCTCAAAGGGAGGCTAAAGTGGATTTGCCGACGCCTAATACACCAAAATTGCGCCTTTGAAAAATTCCTTTCGTCCAATTACTCGCGCAATTACCGCCAATTATTCCCTGTATCGCGACGTCACAATACAGGAGCTCCGAGAGGGCCGAGCTTTATGCAAAATCGAACGTCCGTGTGTGTGTGTGTGTGTGCGTGCGCCTTTCCCTCGGCGCATCGATAAGAGCGTGAATTCACGCGATAATTGGGACTGACGGCACGCACACACACGCACACATTACACATTACACGATCCACGATAAAAGGTGCACACAAACGGCAGACGTAGCTTACCCCTCCGCGCCCATGCCCCCTCATCGCTAATTCAAATTTAATTTCGTGCGAATTAAAAGTTTCCCCTCGCGCACGGTCCCATGTGCGTTTTAATCGTAATTGGCTGGCGTCTGCGAGCTAGCTGCCTTCGCGTTGGCTCGTTTCTCGATCACGGAATATCCTAGATGTACGACGTCCGGGTCGAACCGGAATATCTCAGAAAATACGCGATCACACTAGTTTCACTTTAACAGGTCGCGCGCACGTTTGCGACTTGAAATCGCTGAGCTGCAATTTTTATTTCGCACGTATCCTGGCGGTACCGTTCCTGGCGATGTAACTATCGGCTAACGAGCGCGTATCGCGTTTTTCACGTCTTCCTTCACCGGCGATCGTGATTTCGGTCTGCGAGTTTCGTGACGTACGAGCTCGGCGAACAGCTCTAACGTCCGTCACAAGCGAGCAAAAATGCGAGTAAAAATTAAGACACGACAAAAATTCTGTGTCCGATACGAAGAAGCGCATTCATCTTAGATATATTCTATATCCCATGAAGTTTCCTTGTTGGATTAAACTTGATTCTAAAACTTCTATCTTGCCAGTAAATTAATTAACAATAAAGATTTTATTCGACCTAACTGGCCATCTTTATTAATTATAATCGATATAATAAACTTGATTATATCGTAGGATTAACAGAAAATTGATAAACTTCGCGAGAATAAAACTGCAACGGACGAAAAATATGTGCACCTGTTAAAATTGCAGGAATTAATAGGAATTAAATAGGAAACATTACTTGATCGATTCTCCAAAATGCTACGATTGACCAGAGTTTTAAAACAAAAAATTGCGTATGGAGATTGGGAATAGGGCAACAAATTACAATGATATCAAAAGCTCTAGATTCTCTCATTCGATGACGCTAAAGCTGCTGCACGACTTGCGAGAGAGGGTGTCTCTTTCCGATTGAAACGCCGCGAAGAGATCGCATGGTGTCGGTTACAGGTCGGAATTTTGAGCAAAATGCCGCGCTGAACGGCGTTGTCGACTATCTGAGCGGCAATTCGTATCGCGGGCATGTCGGCTGCACCGGCACCGAAATAAAACCGGCAAAAGGGAGGCAAGGCGGCGGCGGCGGCCCGCACGCGCACCCTATTGTCCGAGGGGATCGCGATTCCGTGCACGTAGTCGCGATACACGACGCCCGCGAGGAAGAGGTGGCTCTCCCGCCTCCCCGCGGGAGGGGGTGGTAAAAGCATTGTGTGTCCTCCCGAAAGTAGTTCCCAGTCTGCGGTCGACAGGAAGTCCAAGAATACCGGGAGAATTATCTGGCGCGGGCGTAAAGGGAAGAGTCGTGACGAGAAGGGAGGAACGGTCGCGTGACCGCGCTACTTCCGGGAGGGAAGAAAAGCCGCCGAGGTTTGTTGCGAGGTACTTTTGCGAGGGACCCCTCGAGGGTCAGCGATAAAGCTACACGCGGAGGAAAGAGTGTCTGCCGAGACTATTTTTTGGATAGGACGTGTATATCATACTTGGGTGCCGGGGGTGTGAGATAAGTCGAAGCTTAACGCGTGACGACCGGTCGCATTAGGAATAATGACGTCAGCGATCGCGTGAAATACTGCCGTTAGGTCAGAAACGTGATATCGCGAATTTTCCGTGTCACGAGCAGAAAAATCGTAGATACCCGCAAATCATTTGTAGCGCGACAAAAATGAGACAGCGCTAAACGGTCTCATATTTAGCAGATACGAGAGCTAAGAAGAAAAAAAATAAAGAGGAGGAGGGAAATGTGAAATGTAAAGTGATAGGATACGAAGAAGGTAACTCGGTTATTTCTGCATCTCTCTGGGATAAGAGAAATCGAGGGGAATTTTTGTTCGCAGATTTGGGTCGTCGAACAGGTGTGAAGTTAAAAGATAGACGACGGCGACGGGGTAGCCGGTCTAGCTCGCAGTGGGCTCGCAGCGCGACGCGCATCTCTAACGAGGGTGCATTTACAGGGCACGTAGATGGCAAGGCACATCTGTATGTAACGAATGCAGCCGGTCGCAACCGTCGCGCGCTGTTTGTCGCGTGCACTGTAAATGCTTTCATAAAGCTACACGTGCTCGCAGCCTCCGTTCTGCCGTAAGCGGCCTTCGTGTCGCTGTAAGTAATGACGAGGATATCAACGGCGGGTCGAAAAGGTGAGCCGGGGCTGTAAGGTGAATTGAGGTAAATGCGTTTGTATTCGCGTACCGTTGCAACGAAGAAATTGCAACGCAGAGGAGAAATCGTTCCGCGCAGACGGCAGAATCTTGATCGCTCTTATAGTGCGTTTGTTCTGTGTGCTCACTGCTCGCGACTTATCATTACCTGTTTCTCGAGCCGTATAATAAACGATAAAAAAAAAGTACGTTAAAACTGCTGCAAATAAAATGTGAATTTCAAGTCGCGTTACTGAAAGGAGAAAATATTTTTGAGTGAAGTAAGAAGATTAATATTCTTTATGCAATTCACTGACGCGCGTTTGCAAATTCTCTCGGGATTTTATTCCATTTTTTTTTTAAACTTGCAACTTCGTAGGTCGCTCAGGTGGTACCGCGTGGTAATACTAAGCCGAGGTGCAATTAATTACTCGTTTGTCGATATTACGCTGAACTCGATTTTTCTGGCGGAGACATTTGATCGACACCCGCGCTGCGCCGTAATAATTCACTTTTAAGGCAGTCTTCGATCGACCGACTCCAGTTAGCGCCTCTTTTTCCTCTCGTTCTGTCCAATTTCTTCATAACATGTGAAAAATCAACGTTATTTTTATATTGCATTCTTACGTATTTTATTGTTACATTGACTACACTGTTGGAAAATTTTTGTAGTTTTGTTAAGAAAGGTCCTTGTTAAAATTTTTGTGTAAAATAATCAACACATACATGTGTAGATTCAACATATGCTTGCTATGTTAATTGAACTTAACAAATTTAAAATGTAAAATTATTAAAATAATTTAAAAAATATGTTAAAGTAACACGATTTAAATGTATTTATTAAACGTGTTAAAATTTATAGAAAAAGAGTGTTGATTTTATTCTATAATAAAAGTGAGAATAAAAATTTACAGAAAAAGAGTGTTGATTTTATTTTACAATCTTAATTTCAACATAAAAGTTATGTTAATTGTACACATAATTAACCTCAAATTACGATCAGAATTACATTTCCTTTCTATTGAAATATTTGCATCGCATCGCATCGGTGTTACCATTTAACATGTACATCCATATTATGTTAAATTAACACAAAAATTTGAGTGGACCGTTTGGGACATGTAATTTATGTTATATTTATAACACAAATTTTCAAACAGTGTAGAGATCAGACTGTGCTGTCTTTCTTTAAACTTTTTACTCTTATGGAGATGAATACTTTCAAATTTTGTGGAAAATAAAGTGATAAAATAATTTGATTTAAAAAATCATAAAAAGTTATTTGCGATATAATCTGGAAATTCGTCGGATAAATAGTAAACACAATAAAGTGAAAAATTAAATTTGATGGAGTTAAATTGAACAAAAATCAACTCAAGAAAATGTGCAGCTAAACTTCCGCTGTAGATTTTTTTATTTAATTCACAAATGGCATTAAAAATCGTAATAAAAGCAAAGCTTGCACTTTTGCACACACAGTCGTACACTGTTGGAAAATTTGTGTTAAATATAACATAAATCACATGTCCAAAACGGTCCACTCAAATTTTTGTGATAATTTAACATAATATGGATGTGTTAAGTGGTAACACTGATATTATGTTAGAATATTTCAACAGAAAGGAAATGTAATTTTGATTGTAATTTGAAGTTAATTATGTGTACAATTAACATAACTTTTATGTTAAAGTTGAAATTGTAAGATAAAATCAACACTCTATTTCTGTAAATTTTTATTCCTACTTCTTTTATAGAGTAAAATCAACATTCTTTTTCTGTAAATTTTAACACATTTAATAAATACGTTCAAATTGTGTTACTTTAACATATTTTTTAAGTTATTTTAATTATTTTACATTTTAAATTTGTAAAATTTAATTAACATAGCAGGCATATGTTAAATCTACACACGTATGTCTTGATTATTTTACACAAAAATTTTAACAAGGACTTTTTTTAACACACAGGACCTCTGTTTTCAACAGTGTATAATATGCAATCTCGGAATATCGTCTCTTTCGAGAATATTTTAACACTTGGTTTATCGTGAAATGTTGGTACATCAAATACATTTTTAAAAGCGTATTTCCTCCTCATTTTCTCCCTACTGATACGCGTCCGCTTCCATTTGTACAAAGTCATTTGGCTGCGTAGTGTAACACACCGGATACTATTGCAATGAAATTATTTAACGGCCGGCTAGCAGCGCGCTGTAAACAATACTCGGAAGTTCGCATTGCAATCTGCCAGGACAAAGGGCCCGGCCGGCCGTCCGGCTGCATCAGGGCTCGGACGATGTGCTTTTATTGCCCGGCACCCGGGTAGCCGGTTGACCATCGACCATGAACGAACCGCCTCTTTCTGGTCGTCTCTCGCGGTGCTTTCGTCAGCAAGCCGCCGGTGTGTCGCTGCAATTGTATATCAGGTGTGCGGCACTCTTTTTCAATAAATCCGTCGCCGTTTGACGATCGAGTGACCGCTAAAAGGACGATTATACGACACACGGGCGCGATTTCGCGTTCGAGTTTGCCGAGTTCCGGCAATGAAAGTGCGCTCCATCGACTATCTATTGTTCTCCGGCCGGTACACACATTTTCGTTACGAATAATCCTGATTTTATTACGGGAGAAAAAGATGAGATTGCATGTATACAAGAGCCTGATTTTATTACCAAGTTTGTAGACAGGTGGATAGATAGAATTTATTTCGAAGCTTTGGGACAAGAGTCTCTCCCTAGTAGAATAGTAATTCTCAACAATATCAGCTGTAATTGGTAAGTTGAGTATAACAATGTAAAGCTTGAAACTTTGATATTTATTCAAGGAGATGTAAACAGACAATATCTCTGAAATAACTGCAAATAGTAGATTATTTGTTTCTATTCAAATTTCATCGGTCAAAATAATGCTTCGTCATTACTTTTAAATTTATTCTCTCAAAACATTGTTTTCTACTTACTCGCTGTTATTGCGCCCAAGCTTTCAATTGTCGATTGTAATAACAACCAGAATTTAGAGCGTTTTCAACGCGGCGATAAAATTGGGACAACGTTACAGGTTACAGCAAAAACTGGAGAGTCATTAAAAAGTTTCAATTACTTTTTCCTTTAACTTTGCACTTTTCATTTGTAGGCAGGTGCGGAATAACACCAAGAAGTGCGAAGTACAAAGTGCAACATGAAAAAGCGGAAAAGTAATACGAAATAGGGCGTATAATCGATATTATGCGAAATCGCGTGCAATTACAAATACAATACGTAACGGAATCGGAATTACATTCAAAACGAATAATCTTTTTACGATACCACGCGGGGGTAAGCTGTGATTTATATCTATCGGAAAATGATTTTCTTAACGAGACGCGCTCGCCATCACGCGGGTTTTAAAAAGTTCCGGCGGCATAATGGAACGCGCTGTATCCATTAATCGGTGGCATAATGCATCGATAACGAAGGGAAATAAGAAACCGGGCTATTACCAAGCGTAATCTACGGCTGGAACTTACTTTGCGCGAGTCTCGAGGATCGAAACGACTTCGGGGATAAGGAGCCATTCTTCCACTTTGGAGCCAGAAAAGTTCGTAATGGGAATACGATTAAATTGCAGTTGGATTGCTAGAAAAATATTGCCATGCGATGCACGAGAAAGTCGTTAATCTCTCACGGAATTCAAACAACGCTCGAACATTACGCCCGAACATTACCCCGAAGACTTTTATGCCTATCCAGAAGAGAATTCTTGCTCGTATATTAGACGAACATTCATTAATCTTATATCGCATATTTTACACCTATAGTATTATTTAATATGAATCTCTAAATCTGGACGCACAACTGATATGTAAGACCATCCATTGCGAATTTTTCTATAACGCCAGATAATATTTTTTTTTCTTTGCAATATCCTTGTAGGAATGGAAAACTAAATTAAAAGAATGAGTATTTTATATCGAATATAAATCGATTCACACACAGCTACTGTATATCATATTTCGATAACGAATTTGCTCTCGTAAAATCTATATTAAAACAAATTACACTTCGCTTTTACCTAGATCATACGCTTAATAGTGTGCGCAGGCGATAATAAAATTATACGCCACCGGAATAATTGACCGCATATCCAACCAATTATAGGATATTGATTTTCCTTTTTCCTTCGAGTGCTTTAATATACTGTGCTCGGATAGTGCCTCTCTCAAGCGAATTATTGGCAGGCTGCTTCCTTTCGACAAAGGACAAATTGTACGATATCCTTATATATCTGTAATAACCACTTCGCGTTTTCAGAATCAACTCGTCAATAGTATAAAAGCACACAATTTAAAATATCGACTTAAAAGTGACATTTTTTAACGTTTAATTTCTTCGCTCTTTATATTTGACCTGGTACGGAGAAGGCAGTTAATTTCATCTTCTAATTTCCACTGAATTTATGCGCCGGTCCCGCGATGTTAAATTATGAAACGGCAAAATACAAACGAAATGGCAACATTTAAAAAAGCAAGCTTTTCGACGTTCTTCGCGACGTTTTTCGGGAATTTTATGAGTATTCTATGAGGATCTCTTTGGTGGGGCAATTCAACCCTTCCAACGCTTTACGGCGTCTCTTTCATCCACCTGCTATCCTCGGTTCAAGTTTGTGGACGCCCAGTCTCTGAAAGTCAAAGACAAGCGTGACATGCGGCGCCGCGTCATTCGTATGCTACTTTTCACTTTGGCAACAAATATGAAGCCGATGCACCGGCTGACACCGGTCCGAAAATCTCTAGTTCACGATTCCGATCCCCCTCTTTCCGTCGTCCCTCATATATCCGCGCTCTCTTTCGCTTCAGGATTAGTTGAAAAGTCGAGAGCTACGATCGCTACGTGCTTGAAATGGGGAAGTCCATCCATATTCTTTTCGCGCTCGCCTTTTTCATTTATACGGGGAGAGCGCCTCTGCATAAACGCGCCGAAATTTATGGCCGAGAAGAGCCTCATTTCATCCCTTTTCTGTTCCGACGAAAGTGAGTGCCCACCCAACAATCCTCCTTGTTGGTCCCTCTGCCTGTTCTTCAAAACGATAACTAATTATACACGAATCGAATTTCTCGATCTATTAAGACTCGGATCCGTGGGAAGGACCGAGATTTATTCTACGTTTCCATCGAACGAAAATCTTAATGGCCTCTCTATCTTTGAGTTAAATTATTATAATTGCTTCCGTGTATATATAGCACTCGACCTTAATTTTAATGACAGTCACCGTCTCTGACGAGCGCGGAATCCATTTTTTCGTTAGCAAAAACATCGAGAAAAATTATCGGGCACTGTAATTTTCCAATTTTTGAAGATAATCTTGTACCCTTTTTATCCTTTTTAAATTAATTAAGATTAAAGGCAAAATTAAATTAGAATTTTGTTAAAATAAACTTCATTTGACATTTTGATTTTGAGGCTATTGCTTCGTCATCTATTTACTTATAGATACATATCATGCGGTAATATTATTAATATATTTCATATCGCTGATGGACAGGAATAATATTTAATATCTTGATGGAGTAAGAGACTCAATATGTTTAAATGCATTTATCCATTACATTTGAAGTGTGCAGAAATATGGAACTCCCAGCAAATACGAATTTTGAAATTAATTTACGATGTCATTTTCGTCGTGGAACGAACGACTGATGGACGTGTCGCGAGTTAGGACTTAATACTTAATTAGTCGACTCTGTTTTACTACGACCGCTGTGACCCATATTAAATACCAACGTTCAATCATCCTGCCGTTTCTCAATTTAGTTGCCGCAATTTGTAAAACTTTCAGTCTCGACTGAACTGTATAAAATAAATGATCAAAATCGATTTTTCCCGTTGACACTAATAAATGCGCTAAATGACACTAATAAAAAAAAATAAAAAAAAAAAATAATAATGAAATAATCTTTATTAGCGGGCAAAAATTCCCTTTAGCATACAGTGAGAAAAAAAGAACATACATTTTACAAATCAATACGAAAAGCGTTTTATATCAAGCCAAGACTCTGGATTGAGTTGTTAATTGAATGTTACGAGAATAGTCCAGAAAGCTTCAGTTTGAAAGTTGTATATTAAATAACCGATGCAAAAATAATATATCAGATCGACATTAATTTGAAATTCTTTGGCAAATTTGTAGACTTTGGAAAATGCCGTTTCTCCATCCATTTCAGATTTGAAACATCTTGCAGTAGATATTCACGTAAAGCAGCACGTTCGCGTCGCTTATTCGATATTTGATTCGCTGGGGCGACGAGAGATCGATCTCATTGTCAGTCGTCGCTTCACGAAAATATCGTGCTGTTCGCGACGTAATCGAGTTTGGTATCCGATCGCTCTCGATCGGCAACCATGCGAGCCCCAACGAACGCCGAATTAGCTGCAGTTATCTTTATTGCTCTGTACAGGCCCCCCCGTTCATTTCGAGCGCTTGACAAACGCTCTCGCAGGGAAGAGGAATGTGAATGGCCATAATAACATGTGACGTTGCGATAAAACTTTGTTAAACAACCGGCAGGCCTGGATTTGTCACCGTCGCGAGCGCGGTCGCGATTCGTATTTGCACACGGTTGACGTCGTTGACCACAGCCATGCTTTATCCGCGGCTATCAACGTTATTTACGTTAGCCTTCGTTTAATTGGTCCAGACCTCATAGAGAGAGAATAATTAACGCAAACCGATTAAACCGATTACCACTAGTCAGCCTCTACTGATCGCTTAATAACTTTTTTCTATCCGTTATGGCATAATAGTCTCCTCCGTTTGTAGGTATATGAAACAGAGTTGTGCTTATGTAAGATATTTTGAAACCCATTATTATGTCCTGAGTCAATCTTTAAATTCGAGCCGAATCGAGCTGCTTTTGAAGAAAAGTCGCGAAGCGTTCTCCGAAGTTGTTGTTGTTGATAAACGGACACTACTCTGGGAAAAAAAAGACGATTAAGCAACCCACTTTGTTGCCCACAATTAGTAATCAAATTATTTGGATTCGTAACCCTATAAATAAACCCTGCGTAACTAAAAATAGTAATTAGCTATTCTATCTATTTCAAAGATTTTCAAGTTATACTAGTCAATTCTTTCAATTAGTTCTGTCGATATTCAGTTACGCAAAGATAATTTTCACTTAATTAAGGGCCACTAGCCAAATTGTTAAGTTGCTTAACTGCGGGAAAAGCGGTCAAAATTTCTCCCATAGTAAGGAAATCTCGAGCTGAGTCGTCGAGCCATACGGATGTGCCTTCTAGAGCTGAATTGTACCTACCTATAGTATTGCTACGAATAATTAGTTCATTTCCGCAAGACTTGTGCCTTTATTTCTGCGTGTACAGAAGTGCGTGGGCGCGGGATTTGGAAATCACGCGAGCGACTCTCAGGTACAACCGTATCACCTTAATTTTAATGACATTTCGGGAAACTTCGTATAATCGGTGGAATAATTTCGTTTAAATTCGATAACACAGTCCACGACGGAATCTCGAGAGAGATCGCGAGCGCCGTTTACCCATTTACCTTACGACGTGTTACAATTATGTTAGTTCAGCCTTCCTCAGCAAGAAGATGGTAACTCGCGGCTAACGATCTTGCGAGCACCCGAGAAAGGAAACGTTTACCTCGTACTGTGGCGTGTGTCTCCTGCGTTATCGCGCGTACCATAGAGAGTTGCTGAGACAACACAGCGCAGTTCCGCGACACTTGCTGCGCGGTAAGATAATAATAGTACGGTATATATTTTGTGCGATTTTATATCTTGTGAATTCATGTAAAAATCGTCCGCGCCATACGAATGGCGAACGCGTTGCGCGTCACTTCTATTTCACACACACACATAGAGATGATATTTTCGCAATTAAGTCCGCCATGAAAACTCTCGGAGATTCGCCGGCGGCGGCAGCGTGCAGTAATCGCTTTCGATTCGTATTTGCGCGATGTTACGGCCGCCGCGTACTTTCTCTCTTCTCGCGAGAAGCGAGAATCGCGTAATTCGCATGATCGGACACGGGCGTGCGACCCGAGCCGGCGTGCTTCCCTTCGAGCGACAACGCGAGCTGCACAGTAGTGAGTAGCGTTGCGATTTTCCATCTCGATTGTTTCCGCGAAACAACGTTAGCGAAACGTTTGTTTTCGTATGCGCCGCTGTCCATCAGAAACTAAAGGGGAATCAAAATAACTGGCGATTTCTCTGCGGCCTTTGTACTCTCGGCGTACAGTTTCGATTAATCCCGAACGAATACCGAGATTTTTGCGCCCGTTATTTCGATGCCCGCAATCAAAAGACTCGCGTTCCGATATACGGTACTAAAAAAAGCACGAAAATACGACACTAGGTAAACAAAATGTAAAAAAAAGGGTTACCGATGTTGGTATCAAACGAGCGAGCTTTAGATAATCGATTTACCCGCGCTCGCTATCTCGATACTTTTTTCTCACCCCCTGAAAGCAATTATTTTTAATTCTGAGTAAATAGTTATTACGCAGTACGAGCAGTCTTTTAGTATACACACATTTATTACACATTTATTACTTGGTTTCTTCGTTAACGTATCATTTCTGAATAAATAATACCGCCCATTGTAAAATGTACTTTGTAGCTTCGATTGTTATGTATCATCATTCTACACTCTACAGGGTGAGGTCGTAAATAATCATACATATTATTTTTAACTAAGTTTCAATGTTCATTCAAAAATATTTCACGTTCGGCACAGTTTTTTGCCTCTCTTGAAAACTTTACTAATTGTTACATAGATGGTATTGTTTATTTATTGACAATATATATTTTTTGAAATTTTATACGATATTTTTGTAACGCAGTTTTCGAAATACATAAAACATAAAATACTTTGATATCGGTCTATGTCCAGTGTAAAGCTACGGCAAGTAATCATCTATTGCCCAAACACAACAATAAGTGCAGTTGTACGTACGCAATGATGGCGAATATTTCGGCGATGGCGATACAACGCTCGTAATTTTCGCATTGTAAAGTAACACAATAATTAGATTCCACCAATATGCCAATGAACTGTTCCGCTAAAACGCGAGGCACGATTTTTCGCCGTTAGATGAGAAATTGCAGAGCGGGTTCCGCAAAACAGTTTCCATTCTTCTATCTTCTTTTTTCCCCCCCGAGATAATTAGACGTATTCAAATGAACCCGGAAATCCTTTCACGTTGTAACTTCAAGTGAATTTTGCACGTGCTTCGGCTAATTTTTCCTTCGCGGAGCACGAACGTCATGTATCTCGAGCCACTGCAATTTGCGAATTTTTCCCCTCCGCTGAGAGGCGGATTCAGAAGCGCGTAAAACTCTCTTTGTTATTAAAACGAAAATCCAAATTACTTGCACTGCATATAGAGGTACACGAAAAGAAATACATGAACATTAATGAAATATTCTCGCTTATAAAATGTATGATATAACACAAAAATATATAAGTAACATTATATTATTATCAGTATAATTAACATTAGTGCATAAATTAGACACGTGCAAGTTAATGTCCATAAAAACTGTAATGTAAATATAGGAAATAAACGTAGCTAATAATATTATTAAAATCAAACTCAATGTAAAATGTATGGTATAAAAATAATACAAAGTAATAGTGCGTAACACAGAGTTAAAAATAAAATAGGTCATAACTACCATTGTTTCTCGGTTTCTTTTTCAGTGTACGTGACAGAAAAAATATCCGCCTGTCTTTACTGTGTAATTCTACTGCAGTAACTCTTGTCAGAGATTCATGCATTTAACCGTGTCAAAATCCATCCGACTTGACCCAAAAGAATCTAGTGGAGTGATATATTGTTCGCGAAATTGCGGATGAAACGTGGCGCGAACGAACGGCTGTTTGGGACTCGGAACTTCCAAATGTGTATCTACGATCGGGCGGCCGCGTCGTCGCGCGCCGGTTACTGTATCGCCCGCCTGCGGTTCGGAGACCTCGGAACTTTTCTCGGACGAACTTTATCGTCGCTGATTTTTCACGACTTCCACCCGTCAATGGAGCGACACGCCCCTGGGAGACGGGAATGTCGCCGGTTTGCCGAATCTTTAACGATGGCAGGAGATACAGTACGCGACAAGTGGTTGGCACGAACAAAAGAGATTCTGCCATGAAAAATCGGGTTCTTTACTCGTATAGAAGATATATTGGTTGCTGTTTAGAAGACTGTATTTCCACCTCACGTGTTACTCACGTAAGGTAGGAAAATAAGAATACGTCCAATACGCGATACCAATACCGATCGACAAAGCTCTGATGGCTCTCATGGATTTCGAATGAAACAAACTCGTCGAAAATAAAAACGCGTGCGTCAATTATTCCCGTTGATAATTCCATCGAAGCAGATCTCGTCGAGTGGGGTCTCGTACGTGCTGAGCTCCGTCGCAAAAGGGATTCGGATTCGCGTATATGCGTGTAACCGGTTATTAATTTCGATCGTGAAAGGGGGACGCGGGGGGCGAATCTCGCCTAATGCGCTCACGCATTACACGCGCATTCGGAAATCAGCGCGGGCACGTGCGAATATGTTCCGAACCTATTTAGCTAGATTAAATCAATGGAGGATCGGCCGAGATGGATCAGCGTACGAAAATGGATCCACGAAGCGCGCGCGCGCGCGCGGCAGTCGCATTATGTCCCCGGGACATCGTAATCGCATTAATTGCATTGACCGACACCGTGAGCACCGGTGCACAAACGCGGTCCGATTGCGACGCGCGGCAAGCCGGACGCGACGCGCGCGGCTGGGAATTCGCGCCGCGGACAAGTTCGGCGACGGAAAATTTCCGATATTTGTTTCGCGCTCGAGGTTGACAGGCTCCATTCCGAATTGATGGCGACCGTAGTATCGAGTGCTGGCTGTTGCTGCTGCTGCAGCGGAAATGAATCCAGCCGCGAAGCAGATGGCTCGCGCGAAATATATCCGAAAACCGTTTGTAGTTCGCGACGTTATTTTTTTTTGCGAATGCAGACGAGCCC
This sequence comes from Temnothorax longispinosus, assembly GCF_030848805.1. NCBI lineage: Eukaryota > Metazoa > Arthropoda > Insecta > Hymenoptera > Formicidae > Temnothorax > Temnothorax longispinosus. The sequence continues at coordinate 23,155,293 of NC_092363.1, read as the reverse complement.
TAAAAATATGCTTTCTAAAATATTCCACCTAAAATGGCGGTGTCTCGTCCGAGATTGCTAAAGATCTATGCATGTGCAAAAATGTGAACAAATGTGTCTTGAAAAAATTATTCACGCCAACCGGTTCTGCGGATTCTCTTCGTGCGACAAATATGCAGTCGCAAAAACATCGTAGTGCTAATAACACGCTTATTTCGAGCGCACAGGAATGCATAAAGACCGGATTACCGGTGAAATCATACACGAATGAAAAATATCCGCGTATCCGGTTTGTAGGTATTCAATTCTATTGAAGATTATCCCACACAGCATATATGAATCGTACGAATCGATCGGACTCGCGCTAATATTTATGATTTGGAGGTATAGTTAGCTGTGATTAACCTGATTTCCTAAATTCCTGTCAGAGATGCGCTGTCCAAAACGTGGTCGAATACGAATATGTCAGCATTAGCGATCGCGTGGCAGTTTTACGAGGGGGAAAAAAAACGTATGTAATAATCATTACATGGTTGTCGAATAACCCAATAAATAAACGGCTTACGATAATAATAGAAAGAATTAAATCGAAAATAAAATACTTATGTATTCGCACTGGCAGGTGAAAGAAAAAGGAATTGAGGACACGAGATTTGCTGGACTTTGGCTTTCGCGAAACGGATATGAGAATAATCGATTTGTCGAACAGATTAATAATTAAATAATTCCCCGATCATCCTCGATAAAAATGAGTTTCTGAAAAGCAAACTAAATCGGTATTCGTTCAATAACTTCGTGTCGATTAAAATTAATCAGACGTGAAGATTAAAATACATCGCAAGTTTTTATTTTTAAATTAAATTCATGCCATTTCGCGCAATGGCTTGATTAAATGCCAGGTGTTTAATATTCTTGCTACTAAGTATATGCTTGATAATAACTAATTACTTGGTCCCTCAGCCTCTCAGGTGTACAGGGACGTGCTGAAGATAAGACGACACTGTCTACGAACTCAAGCGTGTCCTCTTAGCGCTTAAGTAGTTGTATGAACCTCATAAGCAGTATTCATGACGCTGTTTACTTTACAGTGGTATAAGTAGTATAAGTGATGTAAATATAGCGTGTACTACAAGAAACTCTCCGAAACAAGATAAATTTAACAAGAGCGGAGACGACTGTTCGGATGAATAAATTTGTAATCAGCTTCCGGCGACAGCCCTTGATTAATTTTAATTGTCAATTTCCCTTCATCAACCGTTAGTTTCTGTCTGAATTTAGACAAAAAAAATTCGGTGAATTGCATTACCCTGAATTGTTCCCATTTACGTAGGAGCTAAATTTGATCAAGTTGTCTCTGTCAATCGCTTTTAAGGTCAATTTGTGATATAACGGAGATATGTATACATTTATTAGAATTAATAATCTTCTTTCTTTTTCTGTATTGCCGGAGAGAGAAAAAAGATCTAGAAGACAAATATAAAAAAAAACTGAGAGACAAACGATGTCGGTGAAGTCGCGCGGAAGATATTGCAATACGAGCTTAGAGTACCGCAAGAGATAGTGGGTATCTGTCGCTCAATTAAGGATTGCAATTTGCGTGCAAGCTCTCCCCCGTCCGATAAGGACGAGCCCCGAGTCGAGTCAAATCGAACGATGTCTTACCTCGCGATTGAGCGGCTTCGCCAGAGTGATGACACCGGTGCGCGGGTTGACGACGAAATGGTCTGTGAGTTGTATGCCATATTTCACCGGCGATCCTTCGGGATCGTGGCCCTTCAGGACGAACACTTCCGTCCCGACCTTGGTCGATTCCGAGAGCGGCAGGCCCGTGGGGTATCCCCCGGCCTCCAGGATAGGTGGCTCGTTCACGTTGTTACCCGCTGGAACAGCAAAAAAAGAAACGTTTGTTTTCGAGAGTTTCTGGTTGTTGGCTATATTGATCACCCCACACGCCCGCGAAATCCCTTCCTATGTACCTTAGAGCGGGTTTATTTATTCTTCTCGTTAACTCCCCCTTACACGCTGCAAGCTGCGTTCGCTTGAAACGAAATGTCTAGGGTGTCCTGAAAGTTACCCTCGCGAAAATAACTATAAAAGCACGAACAGTTTCAGCGTTGTTAAACTCGGAGTAAAAAAAAATTGAATAATGTTAGAATAATGCATGAAAAAAAAACCATATTCATTCATTACTTTTATATATGCATTTTAAAAAAAATTTTACTTGTAGATTAAAATACATGTTTGTTGTAAAACGAATAAAAAAAAATAAAAAATTTATATGTCGATTATTCTATTTTGTCTTACAAACATATTCCTCTTTTTTCGTCTGCAACATATGTCAATATTTGAAACTGCTGATTTCTACGATTAAGATGATATACCATAATCAGAACCTGTGTATTTAATCATTGCGTTGAATCACGATGAATTCAATCGCTAAGGGTGTATTGGGGTCGGCGCATTTATTGTGCATAAATGCTATCGGATCGATATAGATGATTAAGGCTACACGAGCTAAGTAGATTATGATTGATGTATCCGTTGCGCGGAAATCGATTTTTGCTCGCCAATATCGCCCGCCGGACCTGTCGATAATCAATTTCGCTGCGAGATCCGGGGGCTTAGTGTTTTCATGCTCCTTTTGCAACAGGCGCAATCAATACGGAAATCCCAATTCAGTGCGTTGAACAAGAAAATATATCGCGTCGTCAAAGAAGCTTTCCCGGTTCTTATATCACATTATATCATTATATCGTTTGAGGACGAAAACAAGACGAGGACAAGGGAGAAGGACGCTTTGTCACGAGAGACAAATGCCTTGGAAAACGAATTCTTGAGCTTAAAACTTAATAACTCTTGTATTTCTCTGCGAAGGTAGAAACTATCGAATTATCAATATCTCAAGAAAAGCATTTATATTCCACACTTTGTTCTCAAGAAAGTAACAAATTTAAACGTCGATATTTTACATTGCACATTTAAATGAAACGAAATAAATCGTGTGTTTTGAAGAGAAGTTTTTTTCTTACAACGTTCGTGTTGAGCGTTTTATAAGCAGATAATACATAACATTACATATTATCTACACTTGAAAAAATTACAACGGAACATTCGCCTTTTCTTGTGTAATTACGTTCTCGCGGCGCAATAGTTATACTATAATGAAAGAAAATACCGAGACTCGCGTAATCAAAGTATCGGCGGACATAAAAGGAATGGAATCAGTGGCGGGACACCCTGTACAATCACCTCGTCCCCGGGAAACATTGGATGAGCTTTGTTCGCGGCTAGGTCACGGTACTTCGGGACTCAAAAGAGCCCGGAGGTCCCAAGCCGCTAATTCGACGCGAGCACCAGGGGCTCGACCCCGTAAGTCCGAAAAGTCGTAAAACTATTACCAAGTTGGGGCGTACGAAGTAGCCCCCGCAGCCGTGGAAACTTCTTTCCGAACTTCCGCAGCTTCCAGCCGGAAATTGTGGCGGACGTAATAGATACATCGCGGGCTTTAAGATCGGCCAAACGGGGCTCGCTATACTTTTTTACGGACCCCATTCGGCGCGAGGATACTGCTGCTGCGAGACTGCAGCTGCGGCTTTCCATGCCTCTCTTTCTTCTCCTCTCTTCCTCTTTCTTCTTTTCTTTTCCTCCCTTCTTCCCTCCCTCTTACACTCTCTCTCTCTCTCTCTCTCTCTCTCTCTCTCTCTTTCTCTCAACAAAGGTCAAAACGAAGGGCGACGACAGAAAGGAGCCTCTTCAAGGAACAACGATAATCGTTAAAGGGGTAACGACGTATGCGATCGCGATCTCATTCCTTTCTTCGCGGTTGCCGCTACCGTCGCAGATTCACGGTCGCTTAGAATTTTTGCCATTACGTGTCGGGTGTCGGGTTATACGGCGCCATCGTAAGAAGCCCAGACTTTTACGCGAATTGCACGCACCGCTCGTAAGTAGGAAAATCGTGGGCAAAGTACTCGCTGCAGTACAGCGTCGTTGACTCAAAACTCATCGAGAAAGACCCATTATGTTTTAAGATATCTCAGGACAGACGGTGCAGTGAATAATCGGCGAAAAATTATCACTAGCGATTTTTAAAGAATTAAAAATATTAAATTATATTTTTCTGTTAGCAGAGCTGTTATATTTGGACGAATGATATTACTTCTGTCATCAAAAGTGTAACGACATGATTGTTTCATTAATTATTGATTAAAAGACGTGACAGAGACTTGCATGATAAAAAAGATATTAAAAAAATGAGGTAGTTTATTATATGTATGTGTATTGGTACATGCCAAAAGTTGTACAGTGTCCTTTACATACACAATAAGATATTTCATGAAACTAATTGAATGTAATTGGTTTTTATGTACCTAATGTGTTATATATTAATTATAAAATTATATTAATTATAAGATTAGAGGTTTTACAAAAAGGATAATTCTTATACAAGAGTCCCTTTGATTTCTTACAATGTTGAAAGCACGAAACAACGGGAAGGAGATTCATGATTCAGTATGACTCCGAGAAGTTCGTCAGTAGAAGAGATAAAGCGAAGTCTCTGTGCTGAAAGTTCCCGCTGCTGCTGCATCGAAGAAGTAAGACTGTTGGAAACCGCGACGGTTGTACGCACAAATTTTCCCTGATCCATCAAAAGAGAAGCGGCGGCAACTTTTCTCGTGGGAAGTTTTCTTCAAACGCATTTTGTAAATTCAAATAAGGAATTCGAGAATGACGCGGCGGAGACTGAACTTTCTTTGAAACGGGCGAGCGCGAGTGACGGTCGGTATCGGGGATCACACGAATGACGCAAATAACCGAATTACCATAAATTTTCAGTCACTAACTACCGTTTCGTAACTCCGTATATCTCCCTCCAAATTAATCGTTAAACTTTCGACCGACATTTTTCCGGATCGTCGCCTAACTTACCCCTGTCTCACGCAAAGATAAAAAAACGTCGCTAAAAGAACATCTTTATGCTCCACGTGAAAAGAAACGTTAAATACGTTACGTTACGTTAATTAATACGCTAATGATGAACGACGAGGAGCAAAAATTTTAGAGCGCAAAGAGAGTCGACTGCAACGTCTTTCTTCATACAATGCCTTTATACAATTATCTTACGAATCACTGAAACTCACTGAACCGATTTACTCGGAGGCTGCCTTACGCGATCGCGGGCAGGGGAGCACGGCAGCAATTCCCGTTATAATTGTCACCTTAATTGCGCGAAAACTCGCGGAATAATCGGCGCCGCGAGGATTTTGTCGGGGTCGCGAAAAAGCTGGTTATTACAGGGGATTGACGGAAATCGAAAAGTGAGATAAGGCTGAGAATCGGTAACTACCATTCTCACCGCGCGACTCTCCTCTTTCGAGGTTGAACTCCATCATGCAATCGTGGCTCGGGGCTGCGATCTCACCTCGGCAGACCGTCGCGTCGCCCGTCTCTCGCCTCTACCTCCTCTCTAGCCTCCGCTCACTAATCTTCTCCATTTCCGAATCGTCCTTCCAGCGACAATTCTTCGCGCGCGCGCGCGATAAGGAACAATTTTCGCGTTGTGAGTCCCTTTTTATTGCGCCTCCTAAGCGCACTTATGATCCGCTCTCTTCACATAAACCGCGTTATTGTCGACCGTTCTGTTCCTCGTCGCGCCATTAACCCTAAAGTCGGCGATATATCCTGCGAAATAAACGCGTCTGTTTCTCACCGCGCGGAACCGAAGCTTTTTCGAGCGAAACGACGGCGTTCTAAATCCACTTTACGAATATTACGTTATCAATAGTTTTAAGCGTCCGAGATTATTACAGTATATTAAAATTCATAAACGTTATTTAGGGATGTACGTAATAAAATCATATATATTTTATAATTTTATAAAATTTAATTATATTTATTAATAATTTAACGTACGTAGTAAAATTATATAAATTCAATCTTGGGAATATGCATGATTTAGAAGAACATTATTAATAAATATCGATCGTTTGACTATTCTCGTTAAAACTTGTCATAATCCTGTAATATTTCCTTCCTACTTTTATCGCAATAAATTATTGGTTGTCCATCGCAAGTTGAAAATGAACATCATAAAGATACGCGTAACTATAATACGAAAGATTAATGCGATATCGTAAAATGGAAACCAGCGGAATCTAACGCGGGTCGTTGTCCGGAAATTGGACTGCGCGAAAATAAATCTTCACTAACGTAGAAACCTGGGTGCACGGCATATAATATTGATAAATATCGATCCGCAATCGGTCGGGGGACCGTTTTTTGTTGTAATATATATCGCGTCTTTCCACGAGAAGAATCTCTTTACTTCTATCACAGTAAATTATCGGTTTTCCTCGGACACTGTTAATTTATTTGCGGAGTAAATTATTGTTCTTCCTTTTTCCTGTTGTAACATATTCGAAGCACGGAAGAGTGACATTTCGTAAATTAGATCCGAGTACGATTCGGGAACGCGCAGCTAATATGACAGATTAATAAAATGTCGTTTACGTTAAGCTTAATAAAATTTTAGTCATATGACCGGAAATTGAGTTCCGTGGAAATACGAAAATAAATCTTAAGGAGTTACACACGTTTGACTGGCCTTAAAACTAGCTCGAAATGAACGAATTTTTATTGTAGGTAAAATTATGTTTTATTAAAAAATAAAAATATATGTCTTGTAATAGAGAGTAGTCTTTTGAGAATATCTCCTGAAAATTCGTTACTTTTGATCGAATTTTAGACCTGTCAAATATATAATATGAAACCCCTTAAACACGCCGTTATCTCGTGCAGAAGAACACGCCGCGTGAAAAGACAGAAGATGAAAAGAACTGTTGGGAATTGGTTTCGTCTGTTACTTAGAGGGTTTGAGCGAATCCAAAAAGGAGGGCAAACCGCTTGGCATAAAGGCAGGGGCCATTAGCTTCATTTCATCTGAGTCAAACGTGTCAGAGCGTTTATATGACAAGATAGATATCTGTGGTGAATTCTGAGAAACGTACGGATACGACGTGCTTCTACAGTTTGTAAAATCCGGATGAAACAGCGGATATTCAATTAATTTTCTCGGTGGATACATTCGAGTAATATATGTGATAATCCAAATAAAAGCAATATTATGTGTTACTCTTGACAAATAGTGACAGTTTTGAACATTTGTTCGAAATCTAAATGACAAATATTTTCAGATCCACATACTAATGATGAAATTCTTGAGTAAAATTCTTCAGATTTTTAAAAATTAATATTAAACGACAACATTTGGTTATCTACACTTATGTCTTACGAAATAATAATTAATAATAATATCGTAACTAATATATTAATAGCAATTAATATATAGATACTGGTATAATCAATTAATATATAGCTTTATATTAATACGAGTTCTCGTAGAAATATATTTTGTCGAGACGATGCATAATTAAGATATAAAAACCCAGCAACATCGCTTGAGATTAATTACCATAAAATAGCCGTATTTTCAGCGCGGCAGGAAATTAACAGGTTCCTCCGGTGTTATCGCACCGCTAAGATGTCCAACAATTAATTCATCGCGCGCGATATCCCCTTCTGTTTCGTTACTTCTGGTTTTCACAAATTCCCGCGGAACCAAGGAAAGTCGGAATTTAAAGCCCGGAATAAATTAGCAAACATTAAAACGGTAGCGCAAGTACTAATAGCTTACGGCTTTCTATCGCTAATAAACAAACAGACCGATATTCGTCCTTACGAAATTCATCCTTACTGCGAATAATATATGATGTTTATCAAAATCTTAGATTAAAAAGATCCAAATTTAGGAAAATGGACGACATACTTTGTTTCCATGATCCTTATTTATTTCAACTATATTCCTGTACTCATTTTCTTCCTAGTCGTAATTATTCGTAGAATATCGATGTCGCAAACATGATAATGTTTGCGTTAAATCCTCCGATCTTTCGCTCCTTGATCTTCTTCTTCTTCTTCCTCTTAGATCAGGCTTGAGCTTGTTTTCCCAACTTTATGGCACTTCTTCCGAGACCATTGTTGATCCTGTGAGCATTTATTTTGTTTTACCACGGATAGGCTGCTCATGATCCCTGCTATAACACCTATTCTGAACGTCAAATAGAGGGATTCTCTCTAGCGAGATACTCTTGGTGGGGTTACCACTACCTTCCGAGAGGTAAAATAAAAATCTAGAATTTTCGACCGGATTTGAACTTTGAGGGTTTTTCGATGTATTACAGCAACGCGCGTCTCTCTCTGCGCCACGATCGCTCTTTGATATTTAATGTTATCGCTCTAAGAGCCTGCGTGACGTAAGAGCCGCGAGGATCTTATCCTTGAAACACGAGGAGACCTGTTTGGGAATCGATGAAGCTACCGGCCACGCGATCCTGCCGGGCCATTAAGCCAAGGAACGTCCGACGCGTTCGAAGAGGGAATTGGATAAACAGCGCGCGCGAGCGCGCGTTTCCGACATCTACCTCTAAAAATGACCATTCCAGCACGGAAACCGAGAGTAGTCTTTCGGGCATCGCACTACGTAGTTACACAAGTAATCCCCGCGATATCGACCGATCGCTGTAAGCTCGCTCGTGACGGAAATCGGATTTTCGGAGGACGCGCGCGGCCATCCTGGCGCGTCTCGCCATCGAGCAAAGTGCTCTGCCGAAACTGGCTATACGAGAAGCGCAAATAAAAAAAGGCAGAGAGAGAGAGAGAGAGAAAGGAAAAAGATAAATGGATGCCGAGAGATAGATAGGGGAAATGGAAACGTAAGGCAAGACAGTGCCCAAACTTTCGCGCCGGATGATGAATATACATGAAGAACAAAAATGGAATAACAATAACTTTGGTGTTTCTTATTCTGACGTAACAAATAATCGTAATGTAGACAGTGTAGAATGTGGAGGGTAAAAATATCTTCCCTGATATTTTGCCAAATATTTTGAAGTGAAACGCGAATAAATAAAATAAGTGTAAATTACAACAATATTTTTAGTTATTAATATATGTTTATTTTAGTATCACGAATATAATTGCACGATTCTTTTGCGGCTGAGAATGCGATTTTATCGTTTTGAGGAAATAGAAGAAGGGAGAGAAACGGTGTGTGTGTGTGTGTGTGTGTGTGTGTGTGTGTGTGTGTGTGTGTGTGTGCGCGCGCTGCGGGAAAAGAAACGACGTGGAGATAAGATTCTTTTTGGGATCTCGGTAAGGCTGGCTGCCGGCTCGGGGAATTATTTTAGACTTGTTAATGCAATTCCCTTGAAAGCTCGCGCGATACACCGCCGAATAGGTGCGCGAGGCACCCAGGCCACGTCGCCGTGGATCCGAAGTTCGGAGGATAAATGTAGTGGTTGGCGTTTTACGCGGTATCTGCAGTCCCTCATATATGCGCCGGCATGGCGGGCGGCGCGGGCGGCGGCGGCGCTCCGAGAGAGATTTTGCTACAGCCGTATGAGCGATGCCGTGGGAGTGCAGCCACTACGAGCGATGCCGCCTCCTCCACTTTCTCATGAGAAAGCGAGGGGTTTCGTCGTGCCGCGAGATATTGCATCGGTCTCCCGCGAGATATCCAGCGCGCGCTTTACATCCCCTCGCGGAATGAAAAACGTAATTCTCTTTGTTGCGCGACATCATTTTTGAATTACAGTTTCAATACGAATCGAACTAATGTTAAAAGAAATACTCGCGATTCGTAAATAATTCATCATTTGTCGCGATTTCAAACATCGCGCGTGGTATGAATTTTACAAAACGTCTCCTCTCGTCGTTGGCGAATGCGCAATACGGCTTAAATGCATATGTAAGTCGGAACGCTGTGCCAAGGAGGAAGGGTTCCGCGTCGGCATCGCGGCCGACTCGTACTACTTACGTAGATTCTATTGCGAGTATAGGAAAATAAATTGTCGATGCAATCGCGCGCTCCTCGGTACTCTCCGCCTCTCGAAGCCGCCATGAATTTCGCTTATCTGACAGGCCTGGAATCAAATCTATTCGCTTCTACGAGCTTCATATACAATTTATCGTCGGGAATCGACGGGGCCGGGGCTATAGACAAAAGGGCCGGGGAGATACGTATACCTCGCGATACAAGGTATTCCGATACATTTCCGATACCGGTGAATGGAAGTCGGAATCAATGGCGGCGTTACGAAATCATGCACGCGGATTGCCATTGTGAAAGTCCGAAAGGTGCGAGATAAATGCCCGTAGAAGAATAATTGACACGATTACCTTCACATACCGTTACAAGCTATATCCTGCGCGTGTCAGAACAAGTTTTACAACACATTGTTATCCCCGCGTGTGTGGCGCCGCTCAGACGGCGGCATCATTAATCTCGCTCGTTAGCGAACTCGCGCGACAAGTTGTCGAAGCAAAATTCTCAACGATAAATTTCATCGGTGTTACTTCACCGTGCTGCTGCTCCGCCGTGTTTAGAATTGCGATCCACTTCGCGATCGGTATATTGTCGTTGATACTGTATAGGCACGGAGTTGTTCACCAATACAACAATAGCCCCGTGAATGACAAGCCATGCGAAGTGTATATCTACACACATGTTTGAATTAGTATTGTATCTATTACGATATTACGAATGGTATTGCGAGTCGAGTAAAGATTTGTTTGATGTAGAAAGCGACTACGGCAAAGTTGCATAAACGCGTTTATATTTTTTTGCAAATAAATGTTACTGTAAAAATATATTCAATCGTTGCGCACATTCTATAGTGATCTCCTGCATTCACATTTTATTTGACGATCAAAAGAGACACAAAAAAGACTTTTTATCTTTGCAAAGAAAATAAATTTTGCGAGTGAAAAAAGGAATTAAAGTAATAAATGCAATAAATGGAATAAATGCAAAGAGATGTATTTTGACGTAAGGGACGAATTTTTTAAAAACTTTTCCGCGATAACAATAGTCGAAAACAACTATTTCTTTATTTTTACCGAAGAGACGAAATAACTGTATGAGAAAGGCAAATGTAGTCCAGAGTTTATCGACAATGCGAATTTATGCCAGCTGTTTGCAGCGAGAAGAAAGCAAATAGTATCGATAAATCGAGCTAGAAAATCATTATATGCAAGACAGCGGAAGAGTTATCGACTGTGATATCCAACGCGAACGCGAGCATTGATGCGACATGCGGCTAATAAATGATATTTATCGATACTATAAAAAAAAAAGATATTGGCAAGCGCGGTCTCGATTTCATCTTCGCCTTCCGCTCGATATATTCCCGCGGAAAATCAGTTCCGTGCACTTTTATCATTTAATACATTATACATAATAAAAGAGAGTACGTAATATATATTATATATTGGAAATTACACTTTTTATACGCACTCATTCGATATACGTGGCTCTCATTGTAATTAACTGTTATATTTACATTAAATTAAGCATTCGAAATAAAGGCTGCATCATATGTTATAGAAGGATATATCGATATGGGAGCTAATATATATGAACATATAATATTACATAATTATTGATATCGTTCTTCATCAAAATTTAAATTTACAAACAGATTTCTAATATTGATATTTGATATATTGGGGATTTAATTGAATACGCTTTCAATGTAGTATTCGAAATTTATCCCAATATGGCTCTTTCAATATTGCTCATTACCATTATTATTCTTTAGAATTCTATGATAATTAGTAATTACATATTGTCTCGGCATCAGTTATTTTCTCTTATGTTAGTCATCTGTTCGGCTGACGGAGCTGCAAAATAAATGCGCGTCCGAATTCGTTCTTGCATTAGGCAGAAAAGGAGCGGGACGTGATCCGAAGAAGCTGTCCGGGTGGTCGTTCGGGCCGAAAAGGTCCGAGAGACCTTAATGGGAATCCCTGGCGGCAGCGCGCGCGGATTTGCATGGTGAACGGGCTTTTCGGTCGTCGGGGAATCCTATAGAGGGTACCACGAACAAGAGGGAGGGGTCGGACTGAGACGAGCAGTCTCCGGGGTAACGTTCCGCCGCGCGCGGAATTAATCGCACCCGGTTACAAAAGAAACCCCGTCGGCCATTGTGTGTCCGGGTCCGGAGCTCCCCCGTCCGGGATCAAAAATAATTAGTTCGGGAGAGAACGCCGGCGTTCTCCATCCGTCCCTCTCCCCCCTCCCCGTTCGTTGGCTCTGCGTGCGACCAGAAACCCTTATCACGTACGAATCCTCACCCGTTCTTGTCACTTCGGGGAGAACTACGTGCGCGGATTGCAATTCGCTGACAACAGGTGAGGAAATAGCAATACTTTGTTGGGGAACCATTTTTCAATTTAACCGAAGTATTTCTTTTTCGATTTTGGAAGCGCGGGGAAGCACCTAACTAATTGGAGTAGCCAGCTTCTTCTTTTTCCTCTTCTTCTTCTTTTTATATACACACTCTAATAAACACTAATATTTCTTTAATATAAAAATTTAAAGTCTTTATTTTTTTAAATAAAATATGTTGTATAGCTTTTCGTATTATATTTGTTCTTTAGTATTTATTATATTTTTATATATTTATTATTGATTATAGTGTATAGTGATCTAGAATTTGTAAGAATTTGTAAAAACAAACTTTACAATAAAAAAAACCAAAGATGTCTTGTAAACTCAAGAGCAAAAATGTCTCTAAATATTACGCCACCTATACGTCAATCCTAAAATGTCAAAGTCTAAAGCGGACAAATAATGAACAATTTACGAAGTTTTGTTCCCCGACAACTCCAGAGCGGCCGCGCAACTTTCCCGATCTATCTTGCGGTCATGCGGCTTTGCATATTTTCGACAGCGATACCGGCGATATCGATTTCGCAGCTGGCTGGCTAGCTGTCGCGGGAAAAATTTTTCGTTAGATGGACGCGTAATATTACACGCGCGCTGAACTTGGTTGGCTTCCTCCATCATCATCGACAACCGCACGACGACCGCGAGAATCGCGGACGAAGTTTCCAGACGAGCGCGAGATGCGAGAGTCGACGTGATAGCGAAACTTTTTCGGACTGCCGAGCGTGGAAAATTGCGGAGAGGCGTAAAAATTTTTGCGAGTCGTAAAAAGGATGATTAAAATCGTCCCACGCAACACTCTTGCCTGGTGTTTTCGTATAGAAATACTTTGTGTCTTCGTGGCGCGTGCTCGGAAGATACGCTCGGAATGATATCGCGAAGATTCCTCGATTACTGGCGAGGCGAATCGCGGGACGCGTTTACCAACGTCTTTCAAAGATCCGACCAAATGTAAAAAAAAACGAAAGAAAGAAAGAAAGAAAAACGAAAAAAAAGGAAGTTGCGCCGCGGTCTCGTCCGGAAACTTTCTTACGGCTGACCGCGTTTTACCAAGACGCTGCACCTTAGAAGCGGCCTGTTCTCTTACTTTTAAAAAATTACCAAAGTTTTCTCGCGTGGTCGTAATTCTAGGATAGTATTAAAACTCTAGTATCTGGCCGCGCGTCTGCGGCAAGTTTAATTTAGCGATCGGGATTGATCGTTTTTTCAACTTGACAGTGTCATCGCTTTTAATGACGTTCTCTCTCTCTTTTTTTTTATGTCATGTGATACCCGTTCGTTTTTTCGCTGTGAAAAATGCACTCTGGTTTTCAACTCATGCTGCAAAAGTAATTTGTCACATTTAGCGTTAAACGAAAGGCAGGGAGAGTATAAATCCGCATAGAGTTCTTTGAAATCAGTGGAAAACACAATTAATTCGTATTGGTCAGCGTACGTTCATTAATCCCAATTAGAGATCCGAATTAAAGGTGAAACAATTAGAAGGCTTGAGGTATTAAAATGTTATCACAGCACGTATTATCTCGAACATATGACACACAATAAGCTTTTCGGATATCGCGTTTTATTGTACAGTAATAAATGCATTTACAATCAATTTTAATTTTTTTCAATTGGTCCATGTATGCCGTAAAAAATTACCTATATGCAATATTGACATTTGTTTTTAATTTGACTAATACAATCCGGAATTGGATACAGAAGAGTTGACGGCTTTCGACTCCACGTCTTGCCACATCTTGCATTTTGCGCAAGTTGGGACACGAGTCACACTTGAACAACTTCAGTAACGAATGGAGCATTTCCCAGTCCTGGATGAGCAACGCAATCCCTGGGGAAATTAATCCCTGAAAAATCTCAGAAGCAACATCTTCTGGAAAGTAAATTCTAAAAAAAAAAATGGGGTGACTTGTACGCAGTACCGGGAGGGAGGGAAGATCGCGCGCGCGTTCGTGAATTACAAATGAAATGAGATCGATATTCTCTTCGGCGGAATGTCGACCCGATGCAGCTCGAATCGCGGTCGTGTCGCGTAAAAGTGATGACGTCACATTTTCTCTGGTCACAGGTAGTATTAATACACCGCGGTATATATGTTTCTCTAATCCTCGATTAACTTGGTAAATTTTCGCGAGTGGAATCGATTAAAAAATATTCATCGTATTGATGAAAATTCTGCAAAATGGACTCAGCTTTACAGGAAACCGTCTAAAATATTAATTACAGTAAAAAAGAGAGAGAGAGAGAGAGAGAGAAAGAGAGAGATAAAGCTATATCAATTGTACGTAATATATACACCAAAAAGAAGAAGCAGAGAAAAACGTGAAATGCGAGAGCGATATCGGGAGCATCTTTCAACTCGTAATACACCTCAAACTTTCATTCGGCAAAATTTACTACACTCGCATTTATTGTTCGCTACTTCACACGGCGGTGCATTATTAATGGCATCGTACCGTTTTCGCGCGTTACCTTTCGGGTCCGCGCAGAAGTACACCCGGGGTTGCCGCGGGCCTCGTAATGGCGAATACAAACTGCGGCGAAATTAGCCCCCCGAGAAAACGCTCGCCGGGAGCTCGTTCCGGCGCCAGCAGATAAATTCTCGCGAAAAAACTTTGATACCGCAAAGAACTGAAAATCGGGGTCGTGCACGCCCGCGCACGTCCGAGGGGTGTGGAAAAATGGCGCGAAGCAAACACACGTACGTGCGCGTTCCCCCCTTCCACACACATACACACACGTACACATACGCGTTATACATCCAGGGTATTCGAAAGAAAACAATACCCATCGTTCTTTTTGTCCAAGAGTTTATTTTTCAGAAGATTTTTCTTCCGAGGATTGTTTCCAGGGGATTATGCCAAAAGACCGAGACTTTTTTTGTTCAAATAGCACGATATCTAAGGGGGATTCTAGCGCGCTATAAACGATAACACGCTGTCGATGGATATGAATAACCATGCTTTATCCTTTCCACACGTGTCGCGCTACAGCAATCTATCGGAATATTTTATTTCGGTTTAAGTAATCTAATGTAGTCGCGATGCAAACGGCAGTGCAGAATATTTTAATTTGCCTCAGGCGATGAGAGAACAAAACGGTATGGTGTTTATCACCACGAAATAAAAATTTAAAAACTGCAGAGACATACGAACTACGTAAACTCACGAAATAAAATAAAATTTTCTCGAATAATAAAGCTAAATTATTCACTCGATTTCGACGTATAGCTATATATGTAGTATAATTTTGTTTTCTTGCTTAAACAGTGTAAAGCTAGTCTCAGAAATTATTTATAAACAACATGTTATCATTGAGACGGAAAAAACGTAAAAATTGCAATTTTATTCCATTTTTGTACTTGATATTGTTTAAATAAATCATTAAAAAATTGAAAAAAAAATATTAACAGAAAAACTTAAAAAACCGTAATTGCAATTCTCGATGTCATAGAAGTGTACCATAAAAATTTCATTCATTTTTACTGTACAGGAGCAGAGATACATATTATGATATTTAGATGGGAAGTTATATATCTATATATATACAATTTCTGTAACTTTTAAAGCAAATATCTCAGAAACGGGTCAGACAATCGATCGCAAATTTAACACAGGTTTTTGGGATATATAAGTGCACAATCTCTGTAAATTTCAGCTTCATCCCTCTATTTTGACATAATAAGCGAAATACATCCTTAAATAATAATATCAATCTTCTCAGTTAATTAACGAAAACAAACTTATATTTGTCGTGACGGAGGATATTTCTGTATGTACTCACTTCAAATAATCTTCAGAAATTTGTCAGAAATTTTCGAACCTGTTGGAACTCCATTTGTCGATATTTGTCGCAACTTACATATAATGTGCTGAATTCGATATTTTGGTTGAATTTGCAGCCAGCAAACCGTTTCATCAGCGGGAAACTTGCGCGGGTGAACTTTTTTGGCGTATTCCGCAAGACGAGTTTATTCCGATGACTACTAAATGAAGGCTGAAGTAGAAGCGGACTTATGATCGTGCGAGGCGAATGGAAAATTGAGCTAATATTCTCGTTCGAATAAAACCACGTTAATCCGCCGACTTATGCGAGCCAAGTAATTGAAAGATAACAGCGAACCAATTTTTTTTTTTTTTTTTTTTAGAATAACCACAATATTCAGGACGTACCGCACGTTATTGAATATGCTCTTTATCGTAAAGCCTTTAATCGATTTGAAATCGATTTCCTCCCTGACGAAAAGAAACAGCCCTATTTGTACCTCTATTACCGAGCCGTGCGATCTGCGTTAACGAGGTGGAAGAATTACAATTAAAATTACGGAAGAATAATAATTAAAATTATTGATTATCCGCCATCGTTTACCTAATAAGAGTTTCGTAACGTGGCAGTTTTTCACGTTAATGTAGCACACTGTGTGGCACATTCTTTACCTAAATTAATGTATGCCATAATATCGACTTATGCATTTTTTATTTCCTCGGGTTTCACAATTATTCCGTCGCAGTAATGTACTCTATGATGCGGAAAAAAAACTCCGGCACGTGATAAAACGGCGCCATAAATTAACGTCAGTGTCACAGCCTCTCCGGTAAATAATTCACGAATGCGACGACGATCTCTCGCGAAACGGTCCAACTGTTTCGAATATGTTGAGGAGCCGGAATCTGTTTTGGAGTTTTCCAATCAGGGCGCGATGCAAATATTTACGAATTTACGGTACGTCGCGTCGCCGCGAAATTGGTGCCGACGGCGCTGACGGCGAATTAAGATAATTTGCATCTAAAGCACTAGCCGCGCATCTCAAATTTAATCCGTCGGAAGCGCGCAGCTTCGCTTCCGCGAAAGGACGTATAGACGACCAGATTTATGGGCGCATTTAGAAAACAACGTTCACAGAATGCTTTACAGAAAAAACTCGAATATTAGATTCTTGTGACTTTCATAGTGAGAGCAATAATTCCAAATAAAATACGAAATAATGTAAAATGATAATGACGTAACAATATATAAAAAAAACGCAGCACAGAATTCACATCTAGAATTCACGACGTGGGTTAATTTTAAAATACTTCGTCGATAATTTTCTCTCCTTTTTTTTCGATATTCTGCGGCGTGTCTCCGATTCGCAATTTCCTCACGTAGCCGCAGTTTGAGAACCAATGATGGGAATTGCGGTACGCGGAAAAGATGAAAAGGTCGGGACAGATACAAGGTGTCGCGCCGTTGTTCGCGTTCCCGACAGCGAGGAAGTGGCGGGCGGAACCGGAGCGGTGTGGCGCGGCGCGGCGCGGTGGCGTGACGGACGTGGTGCGATCGCGGGCGCGAAAATGCGCGTTGGCAAGTTTGTGCATTTTTCAGAAAACGCGAGCCCGCCGTGCGGCGGTAAAGTGACACGAGATAGACAGGATACCTGCGGTGCGCGCGCCGCGCGGCAGGCAAGCTCCCTGCGTCTGTGCGATCGCGTGTTTTCTCCCGTGTGTCTCCCGTACCACATCCCGAAAATACCGACAACCCGATTCATACGACCCCCGGAACCTTCCCGCCGCTCTTTTATACTCTCTCCGCCCGCTTTATTACTTTCGCAATGTTCCGCCGCGCAGCCCGGCCGAAAGTTGCTAATGCCGGCATTACCCGGGTGGAAGCCGCAACTTCGACGTTTCGAGAGACTAACGGCCATGCGGGCGATATCCGACCGAGGATGGCTATCTGCAGGTCGTTCTGAAAGATGAACGCGCCGTAAAAGTGCCAGAGATTCCGGAGATCTTTGCCGAAAATCTCGCGTTTATTCTTTAATAATACGAATTTTAATTCTTGATTATTTTTACATCGGCTGCATTAAAATACTTGCATTTCATGAAACAACAATTTTCTAGTGTCTTTAATTTTAATATATTAGACGCTTTGATAATAGAATTTAGCTGTGAAAAACAAGATTAAGATAGAAATTGTATTTCAGACATTAATTTGTCAGTAAGAATATAGAGAACCGTTGATAAAATATTCTCGGAGCTAAACCGATTAACGAAGCTTACTAGTATTTAAACAGGTGAAGAACATTGTTGATTGAGGTTGCATTCTATTTTGGAATATCGCGAGGAGTCCGATCTTGATATTCCAAATTCTGTTTGACCGTATTTCAAGTGGGAAAGTTTACGAAACCCTGATTACGGGCATTTTACACGCTGCATCTCACGTATTACGTCAATAACGCGTATGTAGAAGTTCGGAAATAACGTAAAGCAAATTTCATGCGAATTCCCTAGAGCGTCGAATACATTTGGCTTTTACCAATCAAATGACGATCAGCATTTACTATGAAATTTACGTGCGATATTAATATAGAGCTGCGATATATTAATGCGACCTCGTCGCTTACTGATGGCGGCTTGTAAACAGAGTATGAAAGTTTGATTAATGGTTTGAATGGAAATCGCATAGCTATTCAATACTTAAATAATTTCTATTTTTTATATTTTAATCTAATATTTCAATTAATTTTATTTTCGTGAATTATGCGTTCTAGTCAATAGTTTTCTAGTTTTCTTAGTCAATACGAAGTTAACGTTCCCTTAGCAAAATTAATTGAATAATATCTTTCTTAATCTTTTTAATTTCCAATATCAAATATTTTAAACATTATATTAAAATTAAATCTAAAATTCCATTTAAACAAAGCCAGTTTGGAATTAAATAAGAAATAAGGGCTTATCGCATATGACATAAAAAAGAAGTCTTTCCATACGTAAGAATCTTCTTAGCATTTTTGTATCGTTGAAGCAATCTGGAAAATTAATTATAATTCTTCAGCATTTTATATAAGTTCACATTTATACATTTCCGGCATTCATGGGATTACGTTTTAGTCAACGCTAATAGCGACAGCAAAGTAACATAATTCAGTTTCCACTGAATAAAAATACAATCTCTGTCTGCTCAAAACAACCCTCGTTGCCACACATATACACGTCACTTGTGGCAACTCGCATTAAACCCGCGCTGTCGTCGCAAAAAGTCGCCGCGTCGCGGTACGCCGGGGATAAGTGGCAAAAAGATCCTCGCACACGGCCGCGGAATTAACAGCGGGACGTGGAAAACGCGGGGGGCGCGGGGCGTCGTAAGTCGGCAATAATTCAAGAGTCCGCCCGCACACGCGGTTCGCGGTCAGAAAGGAAGAAAGGGGGACGCGCACAGGACGAGATTCCGGCGAGTAGGACGAAACCAACGAGTCGCCGCCCTTCGCATCCGAGCCGCGGCTTTTTCCGCCGCGCGCGCCGCGCCGTCTTCGTGGCGTCGTTCTGGGACCCGATCGCGTCTCCGACCAGCGAGGAGTTTTAATTGCCTTCGCAGAAGTGCTTTTCGTCCCTCCACCGAACGAGAAAACACGAGACTTCCACCTTTTTCTTTCCGCTTTATTTTCGGACGGATCGAACAACTTGTCAGTGTCGCGAGCGAAAAACGATCCTTCACGATTAAATGATATTAACTATATACGTACTCTATGGTATAAATGATATTATTTTCCTAACCGTGGTAAAGTGGCAATATACCAATAGTATACTGCTTGGAAAATATTTCAGTATAAATACAGTTACAGAAAATAATTTCAATGATATTGTCTGACGGTATTCCAAGACGAATGTAGACCAGATGCAATATTTAACCAATGGACAACTACCACAATTCTTCAACATAAAATATTCAGCGACCAAGTTCCGAGATATCCATAGCCACGTTTTCCGAAGCTTACCTAAAAATAAAGTTTATGGCAGAGGTATTGACATTTCTCAGAATACCAACGAGGGGGAAATTAATCTATGAATGTCCCACGTCCGCCGCATTGAATGCCGTTCAACGACCGTTCGGTCCGTCGCGCGACGTTTCCACTCGGACCTTCCTCTCTCGTCGTCTCCCGGCTAAATGGATGCCGAACGGAGAAACAATTAAACAGTCCGTTCGCCAACGAAAACCGATGCGGCTTCGCCAAACTATGTTTCGCGAACTCTTGCGTCCCATTATCGTCCCCATTTTAACACCCTCTCGCGCCCTGCCGCTCCGTCGTCGTCGCCGTCGCCGCCACCGCCATCGCCTCGTTCTCCGTAAAAGTCTCCAGAATCCCGAAGAGTGCTTTCGCCAGTTTCGCCCGAACGCGCCACTCCGCCGAACCTTTATATAGCACTGAAGCGCGAAACTTTTACCACCTTGCCAGCCCGTCGTGTCCCCGCGCCGGTATTTTCCACTCCTTCCGTCGCTTCTCCGCTCTTTTCGTCATCGTTGCGGTCCTGCCGCAAGCAGCGGGACAAAGCAGCATTCAGATTCACTCGGTGAAATTAAAGCTCGTCTCGCGCACTTCGAAACCTCTCAGCCGGGAAATTAAAAGGGGACCCGCTCTCTCACTATGGATGACGACGACGACGATGATCCGATGATCGCAAATAGACAAAAATCGAAACACACGAAAATGTTGCAGCTCGCTGTTAACTCCACCGGCGAAAGTCTCGCGGAAGAGTCATCGGGAATTCGATGAGTTTACACGCCACGTAATATGAGTAATTATGAGATTCGTAAGGAATATTTTCGAGTTTATTCAGCGTAGCGTGCATTTTTATTGATATAATTTTGAATATTCATTCGTACATTAATTGGATTAAATTATTCGTTGATACGATTAATTTCAGCTCTGCTGTTCATTCAAAATACCTCATTTCGAAATCAACTACCGTGATGTATCAAATTAATATCCAAAATATAGAAGCGCCTGCAATAAACGGTCTCGCGCGAGCTAACAGTTTATTTACGCGGATTGTAACCGAACCTCATACTTCCTGAAATGAATGGCATCTGTTTAATTAAAAGTCCATGCGGTGCGCGCAATTGGCCTGTTATTATGAACATGATCTACTTCCTGGGATACATTAAACTAATAATTTCGAAGCTCTGGCCAACGCGTTTATGCACACGCGTTGTAAACTATTACTAAATTTGGGGATTACTGCAACAGTTTCTAACAAATAGCTTCCGCAATAAAGTTTATACGGTACGCGAAATTAAATTGTTTTTACGCATCCCTATCTGCAAAGGTATACAGCTTTAATGTATCGTGACAAATTTAATTGGAATACGCTCGCAAATTAAAAGGTGAATGTTCATAATTAATTATAAAAAATACTGAAATATGACCAATAAAATATTTCAACCAAAAATTCTCATTGTAACTTTTAAAATATTAACGCCGATTACGAATACCAATCAATTAGTGTTTACTTCCCATATTGCTTTAGAGCAGAACTTTTATTGGAAATAATTGCAAATTTTAATTATTGAAATATCTGGCAAAATTAAGTAAAAGGAAAAAAGATATCTGACGTACTTTAGGAAGAATGCGGAAAGAGGATGGCGCCCAACGAGATTCCCGCTGAACAATCGACTGCGCCAGCGGCCGAAAATTTCGTCGATAAAGTTTGCAGAAACTATTCGTTAATACCCCCCGCGCGTCGGACTAATTTCGAAATGAGAAACGCATACACGGCGACGGCGGCGGCGGCGGCAACAGTTTACTCCACGCAAACTATTTCGCTGAAGCCGTCTAGCCGGAAGCTGCGGCGGCGGAAGCGCGTTTGCGAGCTCGCCTCGCGTTACGATAAAACTTAACGAAGCGGAGAAGCCCCGTGCAGGAAATGACACCGCTGGTTGCGTACGCGCGAGATGCCTGCCGCGCACTGGCGAAATTCGCATCCGAAGACGTAGAAATGGCTGCAAACTATGACTCGAGAGTACAGAGCACTATGACTCGATATGATGGACCCTATTGGCCGATAATTCACGGGAATTCACGGCAATTTCGCAACCGGCAGCCGTTTACGACCCGTGTCCAGGGAGTGTTTTAACAAAGAACGCGTCTGATATCGTCCGCTGGTACGCAAAGGTACCATCGTGAAGCCAACGAACTTCTCTTGGTGCATCTCGCGCGCGCGATTCAAGATATTCCTCTCCGGTGTCGTATCGCGCTCTTTTACGCGCATAATACAGAGTTACGCTAAAGTGCAATTCGCTTGCTGTCGTTTAAAGGATACTTCTCGCACTGGACTCTGTTCGCAGAATACAGCGTCGACACTTAAATTCACGCGATATAGTGCGAACGATCGTCCACGTACGGAGCGAGGTAGCGTTCTATCTTTCTTCTGCCTTTTCACCTGAGGCTCTCCAAAACCGAATAAATAATGCTTGGGCGAAATTGCAAGTTATTGTTAAGTGCCGGCACGTATAAAGTTATACGTTAGTTTAGTTTTAAAACGGATTCGTCGTAAACATCTCGGAACGTCGCGGTACGGTATCGCGTACCTATCCTCGCGCGGCTTAATAAATTCTGTTACTGAAGTACATCCACAGCAGCTCTAACGTTATTGTCGAGCGAGACGCGAATATTATTCGCAGCTCGAAAGTTGTCCCCGCCATCCTCCAACTTCGAAATGGAATTACAAGTCAACGCGGAGATAAAACTTCCTTCTTAATTAAGAATATAAATAAGAAATGAGCATTTTTTACCTTTCGTAATCATCCCGCGCCTATGGGATATACATCAAACACGTATCTAGATTTTATTCTTAAACCAAATCGTATCTTGTCTCCATTTTTCCTCAAATGTTTATTCTTATTATTCACGCCCTATCTCTCGCAAAAATGTATGTATATACGGACGTACACTATGTGTGAGTGGGTTCGTGGATTCGCTAACAATAAGCCCAAATGACTGGACGTGGATCAGTCTTCTCTCTGCGGGAAGGTAAAAATTGCGGAAACGATGTAGCGGGCGCGAGCTCTTGCATATTCTATGCGAAAGTCCTGTCGCGACAACGGAAGTACGGCCAGAGGTAACTCGTCTGTTTACCCCCAGGTTCCCGTGCCGCTCTCGTTCGCGCAATAGACGACACGGCTTCCGGTCGGCCCCTTTAGTTTTATTTGAGAACTGAGATTTCGTAGCTTTCAACGAAGTCACTTTTCTCCTCGCGCAGTAGAAACGATGTTGAAACATAAATAATGAGTAATGTTATTCCGTGTGCCAAGTATAAATGCCGTAAGAAAGAACTTACGTAGATTTAGAAACTCGAAACAACAGAGACGAGAGGTTTATATATACTGTGCATGTAAATAACTCCATGTAAAAGCTGTATTAATTCGGTTTTAACATAAATTTTTTTATTAAGCGGTCTGATAGATCATGGCATACTTTCTTTGTAAACTTTTTGAATTTTTGCAATATCTTCAAAATTGAAGAAAATATAGTACACGAAAATGTGCTGTGACGTCATACCTTATATGCGAAATCTTTTGAAGTTGCCGTCATCAAAGAAACTTTAGCAAGCTATAACTTTCTCAAATTTAGGTTTTTTTTAATTCAAAAAGTACTAAAAATCGGCTTAGATTCTCTACATTAATTATGGATACCGCTTAATAAAAAAAAAATGTTAAAACCAAATTGTAAAAGAGACACACTTTTTGTGTTATTTAATGCTGTCCAAAAGAATTCTCTAAATTTTTAGCTATAGTATCGTTGCGTTGAAATTCCATTTTTCACAGCTGTAAGCGAAATGACGTGGAAATTTTTATGACATTATTAAAATTATAAAATATTAAAATTATTAAAATTAAAAGAGAATATATAAAATACGATCTAGTTTTGATATTTCAGTCATTTCAACCGTGCTAAAATTTATTTTTTGGATAAAAAGATAAGGAAGCGGATATATTCTTTGTCATTTTAATATTCTAATTATGCATAATGCATCCTGTCTTGTAATTATTTTAGATATTTTCGTCCAAGTGTCATTTTGAGGTAAAATTTTATGATTGCTACGTCCATAAGAGCAAAGTCGGCTCTTTGAGTAAAAATCGATTAGAAAGATCCGCGAGAGAAGAGAGAAAAGAAATCTCCCTCGGTTCCCGACGTGGAGCTCGAGCTGACGTTCAGGAATCGATCGTGAAATTTATCGCAGTTTATCGGGTAATAACCGGCGAAAGAGACGACGGGAAGACCTCGCGCATCCCGATGTTGCGCCATGTCCCGCCGCGTCGATCGTTTATGCGCGATCTCGTAAACTCTGTCATTTTATAAAGCTTCCAGCGGGTTGTTCGTTTTATACGTGTAACACAACGATCGAGCCGGCCGATAAATCGGAATTTACCGAAAACGATGCGGTGACAAAAATTTCGAACGCAAACGCAAATAGGCACTAAGTATCCCATTTCATTCGCTTTTGTTCGAGAGCCATTGACGCTTTCGAATTTCTGCAAAAACACACTCCACGTGATGTATACAACGCACTACAAAACCACCACGTATTAATTACCTTTTTTTTTGTCGCAAAAAAAAAGAATCTTTCAAATTCACACGCAATGAGATTTTTTCTTTCAGCGAAGGTTGAAACAACATTTATTGTAACTTCAATGTTTGGTATCGAATATCTAGCGCGCCACGCTTTTACGAGGGCGATCGAACGCGGGAACAAAAAATCTGTATCGCCCTCAATGTAAATGGTTCCCGAATGACCGATTCGACATTTGAAACTATGAACACCCGACACCGGCGCGCGGCATCGCGTCGAATTTCGAGGAAACATCTCGTCTATCCTTTCAGTGCGCCAACTACACGAATTATTACAGCCGATTCAGGTAATTAAACGTTCTCGGATATAAATTCGTTCTCAAAGCAAGAAATGATATTATAAAAATAATATATCCCGTAGTAACGACACTATCGCATTTACACTGTTGAAAAATTTGTGTTAAATATAACATAAATTACATGTCCCAAACGGTCCACTCAAATTGTTGTGTTAATTTAACATAATATGGATGTGTTAAATGGTAACACCGATGCGATGCGATGCAAATATTTCAACAGAAAGGAAATGTAATTCTGATCGTAATTTGAGGTTAATTATGTGTACAGTTAACATAACTTTTATGTTAAAGTTATAAGATTGTAAGATAAAACTAACATTCTTTTCTGTAAATTTGTATTCCTATTTCTGTTAGAGTAAAATCAACACTCTTTTTCTGTAAATTTTAACACATTTAATAAATACATTCAAATTGTGTTACTTTAATCCTCGGAGAACACACAGGGTCAATTTGACCCTTACCTCGAGTTTTATCGTATCTTGAAAGCATTTTGAAAATTGGCGGGCCTGAGGCCCTCTAGCTGTAGTTTGGGGTACTAACTATACGTTAAGATGCTCCCTTTGTACAACGCAACAGTAGGCGTTGGGCAACGGCACTTTTTATTTATATCAATTGATTTAACAATGTTCCAAGTACATCTGGAAATTTTTTCAAGCTGATCGCACCGTCAATTTAAAATGGTGGGCGATCAAAGTGTGTGTGTGTAGGGTCAGATTGACCCAGAGTGTTCTCCGTGAATGAAAACATAGGTGTGTTCTCCGAGGGTTAACATATTTTTTTAATTATTTTAATTATTTTACATTTTAAATTTGTTAAGGTCAATTAACATAGCAGGCAATTGTTAAATCTACACATGTATGTGTTGATTATTTTACACAAAAATTTTAACAAGGACCTTTTTTTAACAAAACTACAAAAATTTTCCAACAGTGTATCTGTCAAAGGCAAAGCACCCTTCTTTATCTCGTTTCTCTCCAGGTTTTGTTTTTCGCACCGATAATTCGTTCCTGACGCTCTGTTTCATGGAATCGCATAAACAGTAACAACGTGTCGTCGTTCGCGAACAGAAGGAAATTACACAAGCGGGGGAGATGGGGTAGATAAAATTTCGTTCTAGGACTATTGAATAATTCACAAGGTGGAGTAGACACACGGCCGTCTTTCGGAATCGCGACTGAACGGCAGCAAATCTCCCGATAATCGTTCAATTGTTCAGAGAGGATTCTAGGCCCCTTTCCCTCCTCCTTCAATCCTCTTTTCGGCCGCCTCTTCAACCCATTCGAAGGCAGAGCCTCGCGAGGTAACGGGGTAAGCCGAGCCGCATTGGATTTCAACGACGCGACGGCGCCGCGGCGGGGCTATTCGCGAGTGAGGAGACGTTGAGAATACTCCGAGTAAAGGAAAAACGGTACTAAGGGAATATTTTGTTGGAAACCTTGAAAGGAAAAAGATTAAAACGACTAAGAATATATCGTTAAGCGTTATATGTAGCTGGCTGAAGAAAATTCTGTTCTCTTCCATCTCTTATTCTCCAAAGAGGATCTCGTTAGATCATCAAGCTCTCTCTTTTTAATTTAAGATTTCAAACATTCGCTACGCTCCAGTTTCGCGCGTGTTTTTCTTCGAAAGTCAACGGTTACTCCGCGTCGGTAGTTTGGAATATAAACAGTCCGACGGACAAGGGAACGGTTTTGCGAACCTCTGCTTTATGGGCTTAGAGAAGCGAGCGAAGTCCGCGAGAGCGGATCCGTCTGTACTCCTCCCCCCCTCCCGATGCATCGGCACGATGCATCTCGATTGCGCGAAAACAACGCTATCGAGAAACGGTCGGTGCGGCTGGATTAATCGAGTTAATCGCGGAGAATTTACATTTTACAAGGGTCTCGCGTTCGCGTCCGCGTCCCCGCGGCCCCAGATAGATTTTCTATCTGTCGGGCCGATACGCGCGGATTCGACATGCGCAATCACGTCACCGTCGCCTCGATGCGACTAATTAATGCGGCATCGAGTAATGCAATTCGCCGCGGTCAGATGAAAAATGTCCGCTGCCGTCCGACCGACGCGGACGGGACGACTGGTTAATTATTCCCCTCGCTACGTCGCTAGTTTAATCTTTTTGCCTCTACAACCGTCCACAACTATATGGACACAATTTTTTCCAATTTGTAATCCTCGTATGTAGGAACGACTCATGAAAAATTCAGACTTTTCTCGTGCTGTTCTATTTTTTTTCCGTTTGCGCGTCTCGCAATAAAAATAGTTAAATCAAGCGATCAGAAAACCTGAACAATTGTACGCGTGAGGATATGTCTTGTGGAAGAGAACGATATTTGCTTTTGCGACGAGAAAAAAAACGCGAAATATAGATTTGCAGAATAGGCATGAGAGCAAGAAAGAGCCATAAAATCTACATGAAAAATAGAAAAAAATGTATATAAAATTGACGCGGCTTTAAAAAAAGTAGCGTAGAAATTGTATGCAGAGCTCTATGTTTTTATTCATTTCCTAAGACCTGTAGAAAATCGTTAATAAGCAATTTTTGATATATAAAATTATTTTTTACGCATCTCAATGCACAGAATAAGCCGTATAATTTTGTGATTTATTTTCGAATTAAATGATAGATAAAAATAGACATTACTATAAAATAGATTTTCGGATATGTAAAATTTCATGAAGAAAAATTAAATATATTGTATTCTGTATTCTTTGTTAAAAAAATTAATTCAAATGAAAAGATAATTAATATAGATAATTAATTATTCTTCATTCTGATAATTTCACGCATTGTCACAAATAAATATGGATCTTCGTTTAGATGGTAGCGTTGTTTCAACTTTAATACACATGCGTATGTAATGTAATTACTGCACTAATTAACTGTATGGAATGAATGAGTGTCGGGTGAATATTATCGGGTTGCAATAATTACTTTAATGGTCCCCTGGAAATTAATGAAGCAGACGAATAGATAATTGAACTCGCCATCGGAAAAACGTCGCGAGCGTATAACTCGGTAAAAAACATTGCTACATCTTGAACATAATATGTCTACATTTTTTATCCTATCAATTGATATAATGTTTGTATAATTATTCTCTGTTAAAAAATATTTATTAATGTTAAGGCGGTTTTATATATACAGGGTGATTCAGGACGACCTCTGCGACAAACTCTCGGGAAGTCAGGAACAATAGATCTCGCAGAGAGGACCATTTTCTGTAAAACAATTAATCCATATTCTCTAACACGTCGTTTAGAAGCTAAACGATCGCGCGGACAAGTCTTAGGTGACATTTATTACAATTATGAGATAAAAATTAGTTATTTATTGTTTCAAGTACACTTGGTTACAAGACAGTTTGCAGAAGGTGTTTAAAGTGCATTCTGCGCCACAGCTGGCCGCAACATGACCTCAAATGTTTGATAGAGTCCGACAATCAGTGTTATGACGGTGTCACGAATGCGATCAGGTTCAGGGTAGAGACTCTGAACGTCTTCTGTAAACTGTCTGCAAGTGTACTTGAAACAATAAATGAATAATTTATCTCATAACTGTAATAAATGTCACCTAAGCCTCTGCGCGGTCGCGCAGCTCCTAAATGACGTGTCAGAGAACATGAGTTGTTTCACAGAAAATGGTCCTCTCTGCGAGACCTGTCGTGCCTCAAAGTTTGTCGCAGAGGCCCTGAATCACCGTATATAGTACTAAAAAATATATATGCTTGCGCGTCCAGGGACAAACATAATGCGAAATAATATCGTTCATTAGTAGTGGAGGTAAATTTCATTACGATAATCGTGAATATAGGATATGTTAATGTACAAAATTATCACATAACGATACCGCAATGGAATTTCTGGATGATATCGGTTAACGTTCACGTGAAAATTACCAGATATATTACCATTATCGGTAATAAATCTATTATTGTTTGCAGTTGATTATGAGCCAGACAGCGCTTAAATACCGCCAAGATATTTGCAAAGCTCCGGAGTGTAACGGAACTCTAATATTTCTCTTTGAATCTCCGAAATAAATTCCCGGCGTTCTCGCTTATCAGCACTTAATTAAAGTTAGCACTCCGCGGGAGTGCGGGAGAAACTGCATTTCCAGGGGTCGATAGACGACGAAGCGCAAAACTGGGACATTTGCATTACAATGTATCTTCCATTTGAAATACAAGCGTAGTGCAACGTAGATATTTTACGAAAGATTTAAATTCAAAACATCGCAAATTACGGTTACGCGACGGTTATTAGTATCTTCCAGCAAATTTATATCCCCGTTGTAATTAGAAACATTTACTCTCATAGAATCGAATAAAAAATTTTTGAATAGATAAAGAACGTCGCACAGTTCTTATGAAAATTGGATTTCGGTGAAATTGGCTGAAGCTTTGTAATGCTGATCAAAAGTCACACTGGGCAAGATTCACAATAATCGTTTAGGCGCGGTTATCAGTGTTCAAAAGTAAAAATAATTAAGGTGTTGTTTCAGTACTATTGTAGGACAGTAAATTACAATATTATTTTGACCGCTCATATGTAGCACTTAAACGGTCGATTATTATGAATCTTGCCCATTATAACTTTCAATCAGCATCATATAAACTATTTATTTCCGAAATTTCAGCCAATTTCACCGAAATCCAATTTCCATAAGAACTGTGCGAGGTCCATTATTTCGCGAATGTGTAAAAGTCTGCTCACAGACGTCGGATGCGACGAGAGCAATAATTCTGATCGCATTCTGACGTGCGTCGACTCTTCGCTTCTCCGACAAGCCTGCAATCAGCGTTTCTGCCGAATACAGCCGTACATCATTTTTTTTTTCTCGCGGTCTCGCTTGCGCCGCGCGCGTCGATTCAGCGCGATCGCTTCCTGCAGATTATTAAACCGCGATACTTCATCGGGCGTTATCGCCGCGTCGGCGATAAGCGTTCGCCGCGCGCTATCTTCGTTGTTGCTACCGCCCGCGCGGTCGGTCGTTCCTCCTCGTCCTTAGTTCTGCTTCATCGCGCGTCCATCCCTCCCTCCCTCCCTCCCCGTCGCCCCCATAAATCTCACGCTCTTCGTCATTGATTTCTGCGCGAGTGCTCGCCGCACAAATAATTCCCCGACGTTTTCCTCCGACCGCTTTGTTCCGCGCGCGACCGTGCGAATATTCGCATTCGTCATTCTGAATCCGCCCGAGTATTCGCGACGACAGGATTTTTCCTTCCGCATGGTGGAGTCCGCGTGACCCTCGGCAGGACCATTTCTCAGAGAACTACTATAGGGCTCGCTCTGTGCGCGCTACCGTGCATTGTGTAACTGTTTAATGGTGTTTGATAGCGGGTAATAAATTCATAACGCTTACTTTTCTGATCGCACGGGAGTTAGATATGTCAAAGTAATACGTTATGGAACGTGTAAGAAAGTGTTCTGCTCAATCGCGATTAACAATAAAAAAAAGTCATGCGAGGCTGAGGGGTTCATGGATCGCTCTCTCTCTCACGTATTAAATGGCCGCGAATACTTCTTTTCATTATGACGCAAAGTTACTCGTTGCCGGTGCAATTTCAGCCCATCATATACCGCACCCGGGGAAGATCGAGTGCACCACTCTCGCAGTCCATTGAACGCGCAGGATGAACATCCTGGCGCGCTCGCAGTCTTTTGAATTTCCATCCGCGCGCTGCTGTAACGGGGGCGCGAAGAGAAGAAGGTGTGGAGGGTAAATAATCATGGGTCGTTACGCGGGGCAAGATAAAGGACCGCGCCGCTCGTCGTTAGGCTCTATCTTCGGGCGCCGAGATAGATCGACGTAACGTCGCGTCGGGTTTACGCTCGTGCCTCCCCTCGGGCTTCCTCCCCTCTCCCTCGCTTCCCCCCTTTCGAATGAAAAATAACACTGCCACCCCCGAGAGATGAGCGCGCGCGCGTTGTTCGCTCGCGCGCTGAATTGAAGATCTTGATGGAATGAACGGGTAGAAATTCCATTATACCGAACCCTCGACTGTCCGAACGGCGTTACCTAATGGAGGGAAGCGAGCATTTTATGCGAGATAACGGCCGAAGCGCGTGAAAATTGGCGGACGTATGCGGGATGACGCTTGACAGAGTTGAGAGATGAGCAAAGCTCGTAAGTTACCCGTCGCTTATACATATATGTGTATGTACGAGACGTGAACGCCAGAGTATTCGCACTAATACTACGCTATGCGCGTTCATCGCACTTGGGTACACTCTGGTACACACGGTAGCTACCTGATGATATTCGGATGGAATTGTCGGATTCTTGCACGAAGGTCGAAGATCCCCCAATTACGGATGTAACGGAGGAAAAGGAAGGCACGTCGCCCTCCGCATGCGATACGCACGTATGCCCGCACGACCGAAATCGATTATCGTTTCGCGAACCAACGTAAACGTCGTTGCTTTCAAGGAATTGGCTTTCGTTATTCGAACTCTCCTGTCATTTCTGCCCTTTGATGATGCGTTTCCACGAAGGTCCGTAAGCTATAGGTATACGGTCCCGTAAAAGCATAATACTCCGCGTATATTTACGTTAGCTCGTTCGATGCACGATGCGAGTGCACATGCTATACCGTTGAATTTTTCAGGTTCTAAGCAGAAACGAGAAATTCGAAAGAGCGAGAGCGAGCAAGAGAGAGAGGGGGGGGAGGAGAAGGAAAAAGAGAGTGGAAGCATAAACTTTTAACGAGATGGGTATTGTGAATTTGAGGCTTTTTATGTTCATGAATATTCATTGAACAAAATCACAAAAAATGTTATTTATTAACCTTCTCTCTCTTCCCCCCCCCCCTCTCTCTCTCTGTTTGTCTCGATAATGGTTCTCATACGATTATTTATTATTTTACGAACGTATATACATTAAAAGAATAAAAGTGAATGGAGAAAAATATTTTTCATCCTAGATAGATTAATTATTTGTCATGGAAATGTAAAAGCGTATACATAACATCAGTGTAAATTCCTGATATTTACGATTAAACTTATTCCACATTGTACCACTTTTTTCTTCAACAGCAAACAAGATGCGAAACAGTAATCGCTAGAGGAAAGAATAACTTTACTGAAAGGCGATATAAATATCGAAGAAGCAGAATATTCTGAACGACCATTGTTCTAACAAATGCATTGTTCGACGGGAATCGAAACGGCACAATTGCAGGCATGATAACTTAGCGCAGGCGGTGCGCCGAAAGTTTTTGCCTGAAAACCGGCGAGGATCGACGGCGGCAGCGGCGAGAAGAGAGTTCAAATCGGTCGGGTCCCGACGACGAGAGACGTGGTAAAAGTTTGACTAGCACCGGCTACGCGCTGAAGAAGGGCGAGGATCCTCCTTCCACAGCAGATGGCGGTGAATTTCTGTTACGTTAGTATTGAAAGAATCGCGAGAGGCTGAGGCGAGGAGACGGCTGGAAAATACCATCCCTCGACCGGATCGTCCCGCGGAATTGCATTGTCGTTAGCGACAGATTCTCGGGCTGCCTCCTGGAAGTACGGAAAATACCCTCTCGAATACCCTTTCTACTCCGTTATATACCTTCGATTCTTCCATAAGCGCGCGCTGTCCATGCAGATGGTCCTCCACATTTCTCTTTCACTCGCATGACATTTTCTTTCATTCCTTTTAGTCCGTGAGTCCCGGATAAAAACACCTGACAACTATTTTTACCAGCTAATCATGTTCACACTACTTAATACTGATTATTTCGCTCGAATGTGAATTTTTTTAATTTTTTAATAAAACGAGAGAGAACGATATTATGTACATTATTGCGAAATTATTTGCAGATAAAATGGTAATTAATAGTCGACTAAAGTTCGACTAAACTTAAACCGCTCAAGCATGACAATATTGCGAGGACTAACGACGCTTGAACTAATATCGTTTCCTAAGCTGACTAGTGAGAAGGATCATAACCATGCAAACCCCGACCATAAACGACCCTCCAGAACGTGGTCATCTTACAGGGTGTAACGGCGGAGCTGCCGGAGAGCTCCGAAATTAGTGCGCACCACGTCAAATGCAGTTTACAGTGTAAATGGAGTTCGGGATAGGAAATGCATGTTCGATCGATATAGCTGGTGGTCAGTACACTGTACAGGTAAATATAGCCAAATTTCCATTAGAACATTACAGATGGAACTACGCATTACGCGTTACAGTGATTAGAGAAATTGAATTGGGTAAAAGATAATCGAAGAGAACGAGAATGAGATTGCGTTAAATCGGAATGTTGTTCGACTTTAATGATTAATATTACTCGTACGCTACATTATAAAAAACCGGCTTTTTATAAAATATTTATAATAAATATTTTAAAATCCGGTATATAAAAATATTTTATAAAATAATTGTAAGCTATTTACAAAATACGACTAATGTGTTATTTATTTTTGCGTGCGCGAGGATGACGAAACATTTCGTATCTTGTTTTAATCTTGCGCGATATGCAGCAGCGGCAACAGTTTTGGCAAAAAATTTCCAAAAAGGTAGGGGTATATTCGATATAACTCAAAATACCAATATCGTTTTTCAATATATCCGAAATATATCAAGAGAAGATACCTCGTTATATAAAAAATAACTATGGATTACACAGACCTAAATATAAAATCGAACAGACGTTGTAATGAACAAAAAATACAGATCCTGTCATTTCGAGTGTTTTTGTACCGTGTAACGACTGTAACGAAGGACCGTCCACTGTTGACTGCTAAATTCGTGTGACAGGAGCACATGAGATAGATGATAGATGGTTGACAGCCAGTTAAATTCACCAAATTCCACGTTAATTCACCGTACCGCGAGAATGTCAAGTAGATATCCGTTATGCCACAGCAGGAGCGAAATGTGTGACGATAATCAATTGCGACGTTGAATCAAAAGAAGAAAATCTAAAAAAATATTTTATCTTCAATGTAGAAGTGCGTATAGAATTTAAGTTGTATGTTGTATGCATGCATTTAAATTGGATTCTTTTACGTTCGCATAAAATTGTGAGGTAAGTTAGTTTCTTCTGACAAATGCGCCAGGATTTTACAAATGCCGGAATTTGTTGTCATTATTAAATTTTCCTCAATTAGCGGCATAGCTTGATATTGATCTCTTTACGTTTAATGCGCGCGCGCATTAATCTTTACAAAAGAGAGAGAGAGAGAGAGAGAGAATAAACAAAAAAATATTTTATAACACGATTCCTAAAACAGAGATCTCGATTTACGAAAGACATAACATGACTCGTCAAAAAATATTTGGCACGAAATATTTCATCGTGGAAAAAGACAGAATCTAAAACCATCACGAGCTGCGTTCTGAAAATTCTACACGCTGATGGCTGCTGGACAGCCACGAACCCTCCGTACACGCTCTCGCGAGATAACAAACAATCAACTGTGTGCTTAGGATGCTTTCTACCGCCTCGATAGGCGGAATCCGGTGGATTTGTATTTGCATGCTTATCACCGAGTCCGGAGTAGATTGTTCCTGCATGCGCATTTACCGCGCTTCGTGCGATAACGTATAGTGCCTTCCTGCTAAATTTTGGTGGCAAAGCAGCAAGTGCAGCGGAGGTAAACGTTGTAGCAAAAATTGAATGTCCGCTTGTACTGTTATCGTTAGCATATTTTTGCAATCTCGTAAAATGTCAACTCAAAAATTGCACTCTGATTGCAAGAAATTCTTTAATTCTTCGCGTTTTTTATACAATACTAACAGATGACCAAGAATATTCAATAATAAAAAATCTTGAAATTCGATAATATCCGAATTTCCATTTTTAAGAACACCTGAATTATGTCACTTTAAATGATAATTAAATTTTTCATGCTACATATACTTGTGTAGTATAATTTTATATTATAAATACAAACATATCTCTGTAAGTTAAATTATTCCTCGTTATTCGTTTACTACGTTATATCTTGAGTCCTAAAGATCCTTAAAGTTCTTCTGTTGCATCGAATGAAGAAATCACATGCTACCCATAACCCATAACCCGTGACTTTGATTCCTATAAATGTGTCAAAGGGTTAACGAATAAATCTCGTTAGTTTCTGATTCATCGCGAATGTGATGATTCATCAACACTCGACCAATTTCCGATCCATCTTCGTTGCCCCGTACGGCACTCGTATCGTAACAAGGGCCATTAGGTCGACGCACGGCTGGGATTTCGAGGACCGGGCCGGAGTTTTGTACGGTCGCACGGAAAATAGCGCGTGCATTCCACCGTTGATGGAGTGCACTTACGTAAACGTACGCAGGTGCGCCTAATGGCTTCGTGTTTACTGCCATAGCCACAACAATTATGTCGTCTACACATTAATTTTCAAAAACCCCCCCTTACTTATCGCGTTTCGATCGCAGAACAATAATTAATATTCGAATTAAAAATATGAAAAAAAATAAAAGATCGACAAAGAGTCATATTGATATTTAAAAAATGTCGGAAGCAACGGAGATATAGATATCCCATAAATAAATGCGAAGAAAACGGTGCGTGATTGCTCGTCTCAATGAGATACGGGTGGAACCTCTCGTTTTCTCGCGACGACACGACATGTGATTACGGGTCGCGGCTGGCATTCCGGATAATATTTGTCGGCGAGATCGGAACTCGCGCAATCAAGTTCCGCAATATCGACGAGCGACCGGGCGGCGAGGAAACGAGACAATTGACCCGACGGTGGTGGCGGCCGCAAAGTTTGCTCGCCCGCCTCGCGAACGGGCACCACGTTCCATCGCCTATTGTATCAGGCGATTCCCTCCCCCCCTGCGACGATCGCGGTACCGGGGGAGCGTATTTGAGTTTCGAGCGTGCGCCGTGATAAATTGCCGTGGTAAGAACGGCGTTCTTCGAATTCCGTCCTAATTTTCGCGCGAACGACGACAAACGGCGACGAAATCTGTGGACCGCCGCGCGCCGACGAGAAAAGTTCCGCGCGGCATTCGTGATTGATGAAGCGTCAATGAGAATACGACGACGACGCCGGTCGACGCTAACGGCGATTCAATCTCGCCCGGCGATAATAAGGACCGCTCTCGACTTTCGACGATCTGATTTGTATCGCACAGCTATCGATTATCCGCCCGCGGTATTTGTCTCTTGCCCGTAGAGAATAATTATCCGTCGAGATGCGTTAAATAATGGATCGGGAACGAAAATTCGATAGCAAAGAGCCGTTAAAATGTCAAAGACGATATCCATATCCGATATCCGATGATAAATAATCAGAATTTCGCAACGTGTTCAGTCGTTCTTTTGTTAACTATTTAGTTAAAAAGGTCGAGCGCGTTTAAATTAAAAACTAGCTATCTCTTGATATCTACGTCAAGAAGAAATCGATTTTATATATATTCAAACAATATAAAATATACTTTCTCGGGCGACGTTTAAATAATATGAATTAGTTGGTTTTCTTTCATCTACTTGTTATATTTACAAAGAGGTAAAAAGTATTATAACAGCTAGGGGTAATCCGTGCCAGATGATTTTAAAAATCTTGAAACTTGATAACTGATATTTTGATGGCGCATACGATGTTATAAGATATCCCGGTAGCGTCGAATATCATAGCGGGCACATAATGGTGTCCATTATCGTGGCACTCGACCACACGTTTTCCGCTCTTCTACGGGAAAAAAGCGGAGAAGACAGGTACACACAATATTTTCAGCAAGATAATAAAATCCTCCTCTGACGAAATAATTTTCGCGAAAAAGAACTGGCGATCTCTGAAATTTTCAGCTTTCCACATATACACGAAATGACGTCGAAAGAAAACATGTTGGAAAGTATATATCAGGGAAATGCAAATCGAGAAAGCATAAATATTTATAAGCGAAAGAAAACCTACGGTTGCGTAACAGCGCAGTTACATTTATTAAACGCGAGGCGGCCTCACGAAGAGTGTGCTTCAACTATCGCAATTAGTTTCCCCGCTCGTGCCGTCTGGGTAATTAACTCTTGTAAATGAAAGTTTTATTAACAGCCGCTTCTCTCCCGGATTGCGCCGGTACGAATAACTCATCCGGTATAATAAATGCCCTCCAAACGCGTAAGTACGCTTAAATGTCGAGTCGTTTGAACGTGCCGCGCAACACACGCGCAATGAGAAGTAATACGGCAAATTTAACTGTGGTCGGTCACGAGAATATCGACAGACCGCCTTTGTGCGTGTGTATTTCGCTAAAAGTATTGTCCTCGACACATTGAAGCGAAGAAAGTTATACGATGGAAGAAGCGCGTCGTTAATTATCCCTTATATGTAAAAATGTTAACTCCTAATTATCTCGAAATATCATCCAGCATACAGTAATGTATGCAACTTATTTTTATCTTCTTGCTTTTATAATTTCATCATAAGTAGTGTACGAGGTCGCAGTTTTGCATACTCACTACGCATCAGATAAATGATAAAAGATAAAGTCGCAGCGGTTTGCCAACCTCATTAACATAGGATTAACATTCATTATTGGGGTCAGAAGAACTCTGCCATATCACGTTAACTTCCAACGAGCGGTGGTCGCGAGTCAAGTACGAGACTACGAGCATGCACCTATGCTTCATATAGCTTCAAACGATTCGGAATTACTCATTGTCAGTTGGATTCAATTTTGTAAATAGGATGCGTTTTTAGATAAATCGTTTTTACACATATTAAATAGAAAAAGGGCGAAGTATTTGAATAATTTTAATACCCTGCACACCCTGAATAGAAAGCGAATTGAATTGAATAAAGTATTAGAGTAACAGAATAGAAGATTTTCGATATACTAAAAATAGATCTTCCCAAAACCCAGTAGAGAGTTTTCTCGTAAAGAAGAAAAAACAAGATGAAAAAACCATTCCATTGTGTGATGCGCGATATCTAAATTATTCAGATATGCAGATGCAATTTATTCACACTTGATACCGAAGGAGGAAAAATACCGGTAACCCCGTTAAATTTAAACGTTTCTGTTTCCACAGATTGAAAATCTGCGAACCATCGCGACACGACCGAAGGGCTGGGAGAGCGGGAAACGTGGGTGACGGCAGGCTGACGGGGGAGAGGGGATAAGCACGATCGTAGGTATCGCGAATGTCTGGCACAAACGGCTCGTGAAAACGAGTTGAGAAACTCCCCCTGGGTGCGCGTTGGGGGAGCTTTCGAACCCCCGGCGGGCGTCGACAGCCCGAGGGGGAGAGGGCGCGAGAGACGAGGGTAACGAGGCCCGTAACCGAATTTCCAGATCGTCCGCTTCTCGACGATCCTCCTTCCGGGGACGCGCGTCGTCGAGATCCCATTCTCGCCAAGTGGAGCGAGAGATTATGCATTGAACCGCTCTCCCTTCCTCCCCCCTCGTCCGAGGAGGACGGAGAAGTGCCACTGATTGCCTGAGTTTCGCGTCGGGGCGACGACACGCTTAACGGGGGAGGGAATTGTCGTGTTCGCGGATCACCCGCCGGCGAAAAAAGGGAAACGCGGTTGGAAATCGCAGATAGCGAAAGGAGACCAGCTTTAGACACTGAATAAAAGTTAACTCATCAATTAGAGCGACGCTCCTTTAATTTGTGATATTTCTCTTATAATTCTTACTGGTATTTTAAACATAATTTTAGTTCTTAGAGCAAAGCTCCTGAAAGAAAAATTTTAATTATTCCTTTCAAGCCATTCAAAATTAACTTTCTGTGCGGTTAAAAAGCATGTTATAAAAGCATGCAACATGAAACATCATAGAATTCAGAAACTTGCTAGGCTAATTCAATATTCAATCACTGCAAATCCAATGTGTGTTATTTTAACTGAAGCTCTTCTTACACATTTCTTGCCGTTTTAAATCACGTCATTTAACACCGTTGAACGTATTAACTTTTAATTTGATACGATTAAATGTGTTAATTTAACACGCAACAAAACATATACACCGAGCTTCAGTTAAGGATGTATTGCACCTATTTTCAAAGCGCTACCAAGTGGATAAAAATTTGTGAGAATGTTCTTTTAGTCTTCCTGATGTGCTACAAAAAAAGTAGAAACGAATCCACTAAACGGTTGCTGAGATATAACGATTTTAATTTTCACTGATTTTACACGTATTTTTATGGGAAGAGACGATTTTGACGGATAAAACAGCTAAAAAAATGTTGAAAAAGCGCTACCAATATTTTGAATTTTTTTGTACATCTAGTATACGAATAGATGAAACTATCTGTCAAGTTTCAATTGTCTTCACTACACCGTTTTAAAGAAATAAATTAATAATTAATGATAATTAATTATTAATTAATAATTAATAATTTGACGTTATAAAGTTGAAATCAGGGCATTTTTACTGCCAAAAGTTTCGGCTCATAAATTACAAAAATCGCAAATAATACTAGAAAAAACATTTGTAAAGTAAAAAATACCTTTGTAGGAGTAAAAATAAGACTCCTACTATCATTTGAGTATCTTACATCTAGATTTACTATGCGTTAGGCGTAGATATTCAAGTATTTCAAATTTCAGGCACTTTTGTCTAAGATTGTACCAGTGATACATCCTTAATTAAATGTATGTCATTTTTAGACATTTATATGCGTGTAGAAATAACACACTTGGATTTACAGTGATATCGTTACTCTAGCTTAAATTTGTTAAAATTGTGTATGGATATAATTGGATATGACGAGGATACGACGTATCTCCGACGGTTGTTTTCAACTTTCTTGACGCACGGCTGATATTTATCAGAAATTTTGGTGACGACGGACGGTGAGATCGTCGCAAGCCGCTCCGCGCGCAAGTTCTCGACGTCGTCGCTCTACCGTTGTTACAAGATTTTTGGCGTCAGATGGTCGCGTCGCTCGACACTTTTTCAACGTAGTTTCCGAGAACAGCCGGGAGTTTTTCGATATTTTTCAATGCCGTCAACACCATCCCCCTTACCCCCCGTACCCCGGCTCATCCGTGCGCGTGGACGAAGATGAAGTGGCGTTCGATGCCCCGAGAACCGAATTATACCGGAAATTCGATGCTCTCAGCACTTTCGTCACGTTGAGCCCTTCGGGGGCAGGGGCAGGGGGAGGGCGGGATAGATGAGGAGAGCGAAACCCCGAAAGTTCGCTGCCGGCAATTAAGGACCGCTCCTCGAACGTCGAGAGTCACCCGATCGGACACCGCGGAAGCCGCAGGCATCCTTAATAAGGATGTTACACGGACAGGCGAACGGAGGCGACACCCCGGAATTCCGTTTAACTCTCTTGCCGCACGTTTTACTTTTACTTCGACTGACCTCGGGCGCGGAATAACGCGCAAAGATAACGGCTCTATCTGTTACAGTAAATTGCGATCTATCATACCCCCAAATCGACCCCAAGCTATCAATCAAGCCTACTTAGAACTTGATCCGTTCACTCGTTATATGAGATCTCAACATCTCAAGTACTCGCAAATTGTCGCGTCGCGTAAAAGAGTCACGGTCGGTCTCGCTCCGCGTGTACTTGGCGCGAGACACTACCGTGTCTTAGATAATAGCCCTCGCGCCGAAAAGTACACAACAATTGTGCATAATGCGAACCGTACCCTCGGGAAGATGATTATCCGATACAGCGCGGCCGAAGGATTAAACGAATCCGAATTACATTTATACTAAACAGAGAATAAAATGACGAGTCGGAGAACGGTTAGTTTTCCGCCGCGAGGATAAAAACGGCGGGCGACGCGGGCGGCGGCAACGTCGTCCACGGCGCGGCGGGCGAGAGACGGTCGATGAAAGGGGCGCGCGATTTAGGTTCGATTGTTTCCTCTCGACGCGGCAGCCGTCGCTCTTGTACGAGAAAGCTACGAAAATGCTCTTATCGCAAAGAGGATTTTCCTAACACCATTGCATCCGCCAAATCTTCCGTGTCGGACGTACACGAAGGGTAAGCATCTCCCTCTAATCTTCGCCCCTCCTACCCCTCCCTCCCTCGCTTGCACATGCATATCCTCGCACACGCCACCGTGGCATCCGATCTCTCCTCCCGCGGTGCTTTACAGTTTATTCCTTCGTCGATAGAATCCGAAATGAACAGTCGCAGTCTCGGTGCCGTCGGTGGTTTCGTCGGGAGATGGGATGTCCGAAACCTTGCAAAACGACTGATTGTGAGTAACGATGACAAATCATCCCTTCATTTCAAAACGACAGCGAGGATTGTTTGACTTTGAAGTAACATGATTTCCCGCAGTTGAGCCGTCCACTACTTTTTGCGCCATCAATTCGAGCTATAAATAATGCGAATTTTTGAAAGATATAAATACTAGTAGGTATAGATTTGGTCGT
This sequence comes from Temnothorax longispinosus, assembly GCF_030848805.1. Lineage (NCBI taxonomy): Eukaryota > Metazoa > Arthropoda > Insecta > Hymenoptera > Formicidae > Temnothorax > Temnothorax longispinosus. The sequence goes on along the minus strand of NC_092363.1, from coordinate 23,114,038 downwards.
TTTATACTGAAGATTTACTTGCACATACGAGGAAAATATCAGGAAATCTCTCATCGCAGACATTTGTTTTAATATTTTAAATTTTCCTATTCAATCTATATAGTTGCTATTATAATGCAACAAGTATAAAACAGTGTAAATATTTGCCAATAGAGATAATTTTAAATATATTAAATGTATTCTTATTTTAAATTTTTCCACACGAGGCAATATTTACATAATCAGAATAAATGATGAAATCGTAATGATTGAAATTTTAAATAATTTGTTACATCATTAAATATGCATACATTTATTATAGATGTTGTAACTAAATGAACAACAAAATGCAAGCAAATAATGCCAGCGTAGGGATTTAGCGAATCCCAGCGTTACCGTCCCTGAGTAATCAGGTAAAACGAGATATCGAAGTGGGATTTATTAAACTATATTTGTTTATTAATGAATATTTATTCACACAGTACAATTTCTCTCTGAATATTTTCATCGTATACAGCACAGAGATTCAGCAAAAATTCGCAAATTATCGCCATTTTTGTTTTTGTTTACAATTTAATAACGCAAGGAATAAAATAATATACATACATATATATAGGTAATCCAGAAAATCTGGATAGCTCATAAAATATGGATATAATCGTTATAAAATTGACGAAACCTTGCCTTGATCATCGCTTAATTCCAAATCGATCTCATTTTCATGCAAACTGTTTTATTCACGATAAAATCGGAAATCGGTCATAAGTTCAAATCGCGTTATATAATATCTCTTTCAAATATCCGGAAAAGTATCTCATCGAAATGCAGCGTAGTGCTTTTAATTATAAAGCTTCAATAAAATTCGAAAGGAGAAAAGTCTATTATGTGTGTCATCAGTATATTTAAGTATTATTTAAATTACGGTACCCGTTACTACGGTTTCTTTTTGCAAAGGGGGCGGGAAACTTCTTCTTGACGAACGTCCCACTGATACATCTTCTTATGAAGATGGAACCGATATAACTTTGGGAAAAGGAAAGAGAAAGAAGTTGAAGTTTAAATTTAAATTGAGAGATAGAAGTCGTATGGATCGGGATACACAGAAATAACTCGTAGGAAACCGGTGACGGTGGAGACGAACGAAAGTTTATTATCAGTCGCAAACGGGAGAAAAATTAAACGTTTTAAGATAAAACCGTATACTCAACTATCTTCAAGTAACTCGGTAAAAATGAACTAACTATGAAAAAATACGAGAAAAACAAATATAGAGAGGAGCAATAGGAACATGAAAGATAATGATCTTATCCTATCATTAACGTCTATTATTCATCAAGTTTGCTTAAAATTATGCACGCGATATCCAAGATGTTAGCCTAGAGTTTGCATAGCTTCTTTCATTACATTATTACGTTATTTGGCAGAAATAGCGACTCATCTTTTGTTTAACTTTTCTCGAACGTTATATCTTTCATAATTCCGCAGCTCCTAGCATTAAACGTACTTCACTCTTTAAAACTATTAAAAATACCGTCTTAAACTTTACTTTATTTTATATTTGTATACAGTTAATTCTGTTAACAAAATAGAGGATTTTCTTAACAGAATATTATTTTTATCGAATACTGTAAGTTGATAGAGACAATTAAAATAGGCGGAGTATATTCTACAGAACCAATATCAGCAACTGTGTGGATCAATATTTTTTGATGGCTCTTTCCCTAACGATGAATGCAATGAAAGTATAGTGCATTTTATCAAACTCGTAGTTTTTTTATATGTTCCAAAGGTTTACTCGGATCAATGATCTTTACAATCGTCATTGCGAAGCACTCCCTATGGAATGCGTCGACATTCGACAATTGATAGCTTTACATTTGCCAATAAAACCACGTGTAAAATTTGTGACGCACTTCTCTTTCATTGTTAACAACAAATTCATGTCGAAGCGTTACACAAACATAAACACTACTGGATGGTCAAATATAACAGGCATACTCCGAAACGATAAACAATATAACAAGTATCTTCAAATATTCCGTTATATTAATAAACTGTTCGATTAATATTTAGACAGGAAGCTCCATTTCATATCATCGGATTTGCATCGTCGTAAATGCGCTAAAACAATAGCCATTAAAATCCAATATCACCAGAATTATGCTGTTTTTAATCTTCGTTCAAAATTCACGATGTCAAAGGTAAATGTCTAACATTATAGCTTAATGTATTTAATCTACAATTTAATTTCACAAACTGTTCGAAGCAGTATACCTCAATTCATTTTCTCGCGATAGATGCATTTTTTCACAGATTTCTTCCAGCAGAATTTCACATTCTCTCTTTCTGGACCCACAACCGCAACAAACGACCCCGCAGCTCGGGACGAGACACGCGTTCCCAAAGCTAAAAACCAAGGGAAAATTATCTCTCGACGTCCGACGCGTAGCCGCGTTACCGAGGTACAGCGCGTTTCCCCTTGACGCGACGGCGACTGTTTTCCGCACCTGTCGGAAAATCCTCTTTTCGCTCGTGCCCGCGTTTTCGGCGTGATGATGAATAAAAGTGCCTGCCTACATACGCTTCGAAAACGCGCGCGACGTGCGCGCATCGCCGACGTTATTAAATTCCTTTCTATATTACCTTTCCTCGGGAAGCGAATATAATCTGGCCGTTCGCCCCCTGCGTCCCCGGCCTCCTCCTTCCGCGTGAACCGGAAGAAAGGGGTTTGCCTTTCGCGCGCCAGGTAATAAATATAACCCCCGAACAAATTGCCTCGGCCATTTGATATCGCGCGCGTCGGCCTCGTGCGACGATTTAATAATAATCACGTACAAGAATGCACATGTAGATTCACCCCCCCCCCCTGCTACTGAATGCGCCCCGTTCAGCTCGGCCCTCGTTACTCGTCCGTCGCATCTATCCCGCCGATGAATGGAAACTTACGTCGCCCGGATATTGGAATTTCCTCGGCGAATTATACTCAGAGTTTAATACCGTCATTTGCACGTTGCTCTCAGAGAGACAAATATTTGGAAATAATAGCTTGCGAGTTGAATTCGTGAATTAATGACGTATTGCAATAACGGAAAGTACAAGGGCACTGTACCGCTAATATAAAAACCTATCTTTTCTATCAAACTTCCTGATTAAAGTATTTTTGACACTTAACAAAACGCGTATTTCTGTTAATTAATTACATTGCGTTTTATCATATTTATAAAATATGAGATCAGAAAATAAGATAATCTCTTTTCATTTGGAATTAACAATCTCTTTTCATTTGGAATTCAATGAGAATATTGTTTACCTAATATTTTGAAATTATTCTTTCAATTGATTCTTAACTTTCACGTAATTATAATTTTCAAACCAAATATGACGATATCTCATCGTTGTAGCAGACTTGATTTCGAGTTGAACAATAGAGATAATATTCTAACTACACCAACGATCTCGGGATCGATAGTGCATTGGCTTCTGGCACGCCCGAAGTACCCTGATCCTGATGTGCGTACAACTGAAGCGCACGTATACACGCAGCCGTGCACACACACGCACGTAATCGCGTCGTCAATTGGATCCCCACGCTAGAGATGGAATCAAGCTCAATATGTACTCATGAATCTGAATCAATTCAATAGCCAAGTATCGTTGCATTGAAATTGCGTGATATTCGGAAAAATTGCTGTTTCATTTGGCGTATTATACTTACGGAGTACTTCGCTCGCGAGGGGGTGCTCGGTACAATCAAGCTCCTATTGAAACTCAGAACTGGCTATATTCGTGATTTATTAAAAATGTGTTGTAAGTACTTCCAATTTTGCAGAAATTTGTGTTTGTGAAAATAATACTCGAACCTTATTGAACTTGTGTGCATATGAATTATTATAATTATTATTATAAAAGAGAGAATATTATTTTTGGAGAGAGAAGAAAAGAGATTAGTGATGATTACAAAATAATTCGTTTGCGATTATCAAAAGATCCAAAAGTATTGTAGTCCGCAAGTAATTATAGCTATAATCATACTTACACACAACATTTTAACCTACTTTTTATGTACATTATAAATGGTTGGGACATATCTCATTAAAATGCTGTCCAACTTATAAATAAGCTATTTTCTAGGACATTCATATATTAACGTACATTTCCTCTGAAAATTTAATTATTCAAAGCTTAAACTATTTTTCGAAATATTCATAGAAATTCCGATATAATTCATCATATATTTGATTGCAGCCGTTGTTTGCACACAGGCGTTTCAAACACACATACACACACAAAGTGCTATATTGGCGGTAAACAATTACGTTCAACTGGGTGCACTAATTACGTTCGCATTCCGGAGCGCACCGTCATGCGTTTTCAATTGTACGCGAGCACCAATTATCAAGTCGCTTTCGGTAAAATCGGATTTCATCCCTTGAATTTCGTCACGAACACGAGAGAGCCTCTCTCGTTTCCAACTTCGCGGCGCTACTTCAAACCGGAAGTCCTTTAACATTTCACGATTAATCCCTGACTTCGTTCCCATGTCGAGCCGGAGAGAAAGAAAAATCCCTGCAGTAAATTATTTCTGAATTATTTCAGAATATGTCCGTTCACAGATATCCCCTGAAAGTTTTGGAATCGTCTACGATTCTGCAGAAACAATTCATAAAAGAATCAGCTTTTCTCGAACGATAAAAGTCAGAAATAATCTAAAAGTGATATCAAGTGTACACATGTGTGCCTTTCCTGACTATCAGCGATCACCCTCAAAAGTCGGACCCATGGAAACGACGCGGACCGGGGAGGTTTCCCCGATGAAAAACTGATACTTTTCGGTGACCCCGGGAACATCGTTCGATCTTATTGCCCTCCTCCCCCGCCCGCCCCCGGTATAATCTGCCGCGGACGCGGCCCCGGGGTTGCCACGGACTTGATTGATGGCAGCGTCGGTTCATTCGCCGAGCCTCCTTCCGTCTCTCCCGCAACCAGCGAGAATATCCCCGATACGTCTCTGGCAGGCACGTACTACAATGGTTGCCTCGGTTTCCCAGGCGCGAGAGCGCGGTGACCAAGGTTTCCATGCAAGGGGGGAGAGGGGGGGGGGAGGTAGGTAGGAGTGCGACGTGGGGCACCGCTTTTCCGTCCGCGGAACAGAGACGGAGAGGGAATCGCAGTCGTGTCGCGTCGAGAGGGTGAGAGGATGCCAGCCGTGCGCAAATTACTTGAGGTTTCCGGCAACTGGCGCTAATTGAATTCCCCGATGAATCGAAGTCTGCATAGGGCGCCCGGGCGGAATATTGGCTCTTTTCAACGGGGCTTTCAATGGACACTTGGACCGACCGACCGACCGACCGGCCGGCCGGCCGGTCGACCGGTCAGCCGACTGATCGCCCCCGGACCGTGTAGTTCAGCTGGGCCAAAACACTCGATACAGAGAATTAGAAAGCGACAGAGAGATGCGGTTCATTATATTATGCGCTATCTTTTTGCTAAATACGAATTTACGTAACGGCTACGAAAAAAATGTAGTTTTAAATATAATCCAGATATTTCATCGCGTACCTCCACCAAATATTAACGATACAATATATATCCCGCGATGATATTAATAGTATTTGTTTAAAGTACACGAAGCAGCGGCAAGTTGAGTTCCCGTTGCGGAATACGACCTCCGAAAAGCAAAGTAGCAAAAGAGCAAAGGCGCTACGAATTATGCACCCGGGGCGATTAACCGGGCGACGTGACGAGAGACGCGGTACGTCACGACGACGACGTGGCGAACACGCGTCTGCAGCGCGCGAGATAAAGGCCACGGCTCTACAGGGTAGATAATTACCCTGTCTTTTGCTGGTATCCCGTATGCACGCGTTATCAAGGCGTCGGGATAAGGCAGACGGACAGGGGGTTAAGAGAAGGAAACGTGGAGAGGAGAAGAGAGAGAGAGAGGGAGGGAGAGCTCTGCGCCCGGCAACTCTTACTCTCTGCGTCTCTCCTTTTTCCGCGCGCCGTCTCAGCCCGGCAGCGCAAATTAAATGACCGCGAAGGCGCTTTGAAGTCGGGGGCTCGCCGTGAGAAGCGAGTAATTTATTCTGGAGTCGCGAGTCGCAACGCGAACAACGACGACCACGTTTCGTTGATTACGGCGCGCCAGACGCGTTAATTCGCGAGCAGCAAAACGCAGCTGGCGGTTTCGCGAGCGAAGATACAAGCGTATATGTTTTTCTTATTGAGACACACGGTGAGAACTTACGCCAGCCATTACGCCACGCACTTTCGTTGCCTTCGCTTTCGAGGCAACGCTGCGGTGGGATTCGAGTAACGTTCCTGATGGCTTTCACGCTCTAAAATTTTCCAATTCAACGGAGATTGATTGAACAAATTGTTAAAATAAACGAAAGTTCGATCCGCGACAAAAATTAAACTGTGCAAATATAATAAAATAAATATACAAATAACAGATAGCGTACATTCAAGTGATAACGTTTTCAATGCATATAAAATAACACATTCGTCGAAAAATGGATGCGTGTAGTTTTCGATTTATAATAGTAATAACACCAGTACTGTTTCGGCGGGGATTGTTACTGAAATTGGTTGCCGCGAGCTTTCCAATACCCTCCCAATTTCGTTCCAATATACGATTGCACCTGTAAAATCATTCATGCAGCGATACAGAAACTTATCTCGACGAAATACAGGTCGGCGGCGCAGCAACGCGAGGCAATTTTTTAATAAAGTCAGAAATGAAGGCGATAACTTCACGCTTACTCCGCGCGTGTCTACGTTCCTTTTTAAAAACGGGATACGCGCGCTCGGTACGCGCGGTGAGGAAATGAAGTGAGGCCGCGTCGCGCGGATTAACTTCCGACCGCGTTGAATAAATAACCGTTTGTCTACTCTCAAGTATGACCAACGGTCGCATTTCGCGCCGGAATCTCAGCGCGAATTCGTACCCCCAAAAAACGGGGTTAAAACGTAAAATCTCCCACTCGCCGTGGCCCACTAAAAAAAAAAAGAGGGATTGTTAATGCCTCGAAATTGGAGCAACCATGACAAAAGTTCCACCGCGCGCGCTACCGGTAATCATGATACACGACGCGCCTGCACTTCTCTTCCATCCTCCTTTTCCCACCCGTTCTTTTTCCTATCTGGCTTTTACATCATGCGATCCTTCGTAAATCCGCGTCGTTCGTCTCGCTGTCGTTTCGCGGAACCGTTCCGAAGACGCGAGCGTCTGCCGGTGCGGCGCATCGATCAGTCGAGCTGCGCGCGAAGAACGCATTGCGTTACACGACGGAATTATATTACGTCGCATCTAATGGTACTGCCGCGGAGTTGGCTGTCTCGGAATCCTAAACAAAATAAGAACATATCCGCATAGATGTAGAATAATGATGATGGAGTTAGATCCATCATCCTTCATCCCAGAATACAGAGACAAAATTAAAATGGAGTGGAATTTCGTTTCGCGAAGATGTTACGTGAGCGAGACAGTGTCGAGACATCAAACATGAAATTTAGCATATGGTAAAGTATAAGAGAAAATGAACTTCTCTCTCTCTCTCTCTCTGTGTGTGTCGATAGAAACGCGCGTTTAAACCGCGAGGTGGAAGACGTAACGTGCGAGACGCCGAGATCCGTATCCGTGTCGCGAGATAAATTGCCGAGTTTTGGCGTTAAACGTGCAATTTTTGTAAAGGTAGAGTGCTGTCACGAACTACATTCTGTCTGCGATTCAGGAGAATCAAGGATGCGCGACGCGGCAGTAAGTTTACTGAGAGAGAGAGAGAAAGAGAAAGAGATACGGATCTCTTAAATAACCCCATGTATCTCGCATTCATCCTGCATCAGCTTGCGCAAGTCCCGGCCATTTTTAAGCGGCGACCTCCTCGCCGAGACGCGGATATCCGCCGCCGCGCCAGTGCAGTGGAGTCCGCCTCATTTTTGTTTAAAAGTAATGCGGCGATTTCCCCGCCGGCTTACCTCGGTTTTTCTTTTAACAAAGAGAAACGTCAAGGAAAACTAATAGCGGAGGGATAACGAGCCGAGGATTACCGAGGCTTAATGCCGAGGAAAACGGTACCGTCGGATACATATACCGCCCAAATATGATGGATTACTTCCAGAATTGTATAGCGCGCAATTCAGCGGCGCATCGCGTGCGCTTTATGCGATTCTTCGATAACTGTTCGCGGTAGTTAACACAATCGGATAAGGTGTTTAGCTCTTGATGAAGACAACACAATTATTGATTATTCGGGTCTATAAGTCTTTATTAAAGACAATTTTTTATTTATAATATAGATTTTCGCTACGCTTTGCTAGCAGATTTCGTCGTTCAATGTTCGAGAGTAATCGATTTTAATAAATTAAGCCTATGAAAGCAGACAGGAAAATTTTCTTTATCCGCTTAGTTTTCCTGGATTTTACCCGAATACACTAAATTTAAAATGTAATCGTCAACAAGCTTGAGATTAAAAATGTTTAATTAAATTTTACCTTTACGAAGTAATTGCTTTCAAACCCATTTCAGAGCTCATATGTACGAGGATATATTTATAATTTTAAAGCACACTGTACTTCGATAAGTCATTAATAGTGTATGTTAAAACGTTGAAAGTACGATAAACAAAAATACCAATCTACATTGAACCGACCATTAATAATCTGAATTTTTCGCGCACCGCGAGAAGTAATACAAGTACATTGGAGAGCAGCTTTAACAGTAAACGTGTACGCAATGTGTGCGCGTATTTCGTATCAACAAACATGGAAGCCCTCCAAGAGTTTCGCGCCAATCAAAGAACTTGCGTTCCTCGTTAGCGAAATTTCCAGTGCGCGCTTCGGAATACATCGTCTCTCGTTCGCTAACTGGCGGACCATACACGGAGTCGAACTACTGACAATTTGTGGCTGCTTAGGGATAAGAGGGCTCCAATGCACCGAAGACCTCGCCCAAATTTCACCACACGTGAAACGTTTGTGAGTTCGTAATGAAATAGTGATAGAATCAAAAATTCAAAAATTTAATTCTTAATCTTAACGATCTTTGATAAACAAGATAATTTGTCTCCATAATTCTAAGAGATATGTATCATAAATCAGATATTTTTAAATATATAGGTAACATTCGATAACATTCTATTTTTAACGAAATTGGATATTTTAAAAATCATGTAGGGGAGACCGGGGCTAAGCCGACACTATTTTTTCAAAGGCAATTTTTAATATTTAATTAAAATTTTTAGGCAAATTCAATGATATATATTTAAAGAGTGTTTCTTCAGGTACAAAATTGATTCAGGAAGTTTTGCTGTACGTCGCTTTGTTTTGCCTTTCTGAGGAAAGGAAAAGTGACGCGAAGACAATTTTCGAATTGAAAAATGACGGGGCGAACTCGACACCCCGCCGGGGCAAACTCAACACTTTGTTTGATCGACACAATTTGATCTGGAACTTATTTTTTTATTGTTTAAAAATAAAAATACATTGTTTATCAAATAAATAGACATTGTGTATTAGAAACAAAAAGTCGGAATAAAGTAAACAATTATTTAAAATAATGAGAAAAAAAAAGATTAAACTTTTAATTATCTTTTCTGAACTGTCTGAAAAACAATTTATACACGTAAACTCGCGATCAGATGTGCGCACACATTCGTCATGAGCCATACGGTTGCATAAGATGCATTGTTTGTTATTAGAAGCTAATGAAATGTTTCCGAACACACGCAACAGATGTTCCTTAAATTGTCATCAGAATCGGACGAAACAGTGACCTTTTTTGCGATAATGTCACTTTAGGTTAGTGTCGTCTTTGCCCCGGTGGCGTCGTGTCGACTTAGCCCCGAACGTCGTTTTTTACTTTTGTTACTCCAAAAATATATAAATTTTGAAAATATGCAAAAATTATTATCGGATTCGTATAAAGCATCGAATTTCCATCAAAATCACTTAGCGGTAGATTCGCAAGAGTAAAGCTCGATGAAAGAGTAGACATTTTCGAGAGATCAGAAAAATTACTTTTCACTATCAAAAACACTTATGTCACGTTAAAAATTACACTATAACTCAGAATGTTACCAAATTCCGTTGATAATACTGGCACATAAAGACGCATTTACAGTAGCAAAGGCAAGTTTCTACGATAGATTTAAATTGGCAAAAAGCCTAGTGTCAAGTTCGCCCCGCTGTCGGCTTAGCCCCGGTCTCCCTATTTTTTGCGGAAAACTAAGTTTAATTTAATATCTAATTTGAGTAAGATTTTTAATCATAGAATTGTTAACTATAATTGTAAGATCTTAAAATAATAAAGTTCTTATTTTCGTTTAAATGCGATATTATTAATATCAATAAATCATCTTTTTTTTCTCGCACATAATTTTCCCAAATATATTTTATAAACTTTATAATTTTAAGTAATGATTTTGCTTACAAGTGAATGATCTTAGTCTTGCTATGTTGTACCGTAAAAAATATTTAACGAAATCCAACCGTCACAAATTGAGACTGACGTGTCGCAGTATCGCGTATAGGATTGTAAAATTGTAAATCGTAAATAAAATTATCGTAATGCGTTACACGAGCGAGGAAACAGACGGAAAACGGGTACAGAGGAGCCGGAGGGAAAAGTGAGAACGAACGAGATGTGATTGAGGCGGAGGATCGAGCATGCGATCGAGCGGAGGCGAATGCCGCGCGTATTATTGAACGCGGGATGCACTCCTATCCGGTAATACGCTCCGTCGCATCCGGCGTTATCGGAAACTCGTTGCTCTGCCTCGTCGGAGCCGTATTTAACGGTTGGACCGTGAACGAGTCGCGACGCGCTCGGAAATAGCGGACAACGGCGACGACACGGAGAGTGATGGCCAAAGAGGGGACGAGAGAGGGGGAGGGGGTTCCTTCGACGTACGCGCTAACGAGTAAAGCCACGTAACTAGCGAGCGCATTGTCGCGTTTGAACGCACAAGGCGCGGTTGGTTGAATGCATTTGTCGTCGTCGCGTCGTCGACGAGCCGACGCGACGCGACGCAACGACCCTCTCGATGGCGATGGATGGAATTGCTGACGTGCTTTTTCAACGCGCTTTTACATCCCCTTTGAATCGCATCTAGTTCTTTCATAGCTTTGTGTGCCCTCGGATTTGTTCGATTTTATAACTGCAAAGCAAGACAATAGAATCGTGTTGCGCGTTGTCACTTTTCGCTCATCCGACATCCCTTTAAATCTATATATGCATTTAATCCTGAATTGTGCTCTCTCTCTCTTTCTCTACGAAATTCTATTGCGATCTATTGTAGCGTAAATTCCCATAAACGGCTTAAAATAGATCACACGTAAATCCCGTATTCATCGTCAATATATCGCTGCATTAACCTTATTTTTTTCTCTTGACGAATCGGAAAAATGGAGTTACGTGAAATTAATTCCCATTTATCATGTAACGATCGGATCGTTCGGAAACGACAGTTCGCGCGGAATCAACGTCGGGGCGGAGAGATCGGGGCGAAAAAAAAGATCCGGAGAAAATGATCGAACTCGATCGAAAGCGCAGAGCAGTCTCGTCCGTGGAGTACATCGAACAGACGCGCTGAATGATTAATGCACTCGGGCAAATACTTTCAGCGCATGAGGTTTGCCGTGCAGCAGTTACGCCACTGCACCATCGCCGCGCCGCTGTCTGCTCGCTGCCGTTGCCGTTGCCGTTTCCGTTGCACGCGATGCACTCGGGCGCGCCATTAGGACACGATTGATCACGTGTATTTGTAACTGCTCAAACGTTACCCGCCGCGAGTGATCAATCGTGCAACCAACCCTTCGACAGGACCGACCGACCGACCGACCGGTCGAATTCCGAAGTACCCTACTACTCGCGACTCTCGCCCCAGCAGTCAATGATCTTCTTGAGCGGCGATGCGGAAACTGCGGAACACCCTGAGAAGAGGATCGTGCGAGGGAATTTCCAGAGCCGAGCTCTGAAGAGCTTTATCTTCTCTTTCTCGAGCGTGAGAAAAAAAGAGAGGATAATAAATTTCCCGGTATCTACGAAAATCAATGGAAAATAGCGCCATAAGCATTAATAACAAATGACTAATTTTGTTAAAGTTCTGCAGTCAATGAAGATGCGAGCTATAAAGAGATTTTGTGAACAACCTTAAAACGATATTGATATCTTCAAAAAAATATACAGACTATATCGAAAAAGTTGACTCTCTAAAATACGACGGCATTTTTAAATAAATTTCGAGGTAAAATGTCTGTCTTTGAAAAATAAGATGTTAATTAAGCACAGAGATATAATTACAAATAAAATAAATTATGTTTCACAGACATATTAATATAAGAGAAATAAAAATCTATTACTCTTTATATATTTTCGATAAATTTATTTTAATATATCGTCAGGATTTTTTTAGTAAATAGGAGGCTGTTGCACAGTTTCCGAAATAATTAGAATATTATTGTTTTCCGATAATGCCGGCAGTATTTGTGAGATGGTTCTCTCGGGATTTACTGAATGCGTAACAATACGCGTGCTCGAAATTTTTTAAAGCTGCGAACGGTATTACTATCGATCGAATGTTTTTTTATGCGAAAGAAAGCGTTTTAACGCGAAGGAAAATGTTCCGACGCACAACAAGATTCCATATATGTCGCTGAAAACATAATTCTCGAGGGACGACATATCTCGCTTCGGCACGTTCGACCGTTTCCTCCTTGCAAACGCGTTTAACATATAAATTATCGGGTTGTCGCCTCACGAGCGATCACGTAAAAGTCTCGCCGCTGACGAACCTACCGACTCGCAAGAATCGACATGGAAATGGCGGCACGGTTAATAAGCAATGAAAAATAATGCCTTAAAAATGCGAGGGTGATATGCGCGAATAATAAATATCTGGCCGCTGTAACCGAGAGTAAAACACGAGGGACAGGAAGAAAGTAGGTGGCAACAGATTTACGACGAGCAGCTTTAAGTGAAGAGGAAAAGAGGGAAGAGGTAGAAGGAAAAAAATATAGAGAGAGAGGGAATGTGAAAGAGAGAAAAGGAATAGAGAAAGTGGAGGGGAGAATGCATAGAGAAAAAAAGGGGGAAAAGTTATAAGAAGAGAATATGAGAGAGAGAGACAGAGAAAGTAAATGAGTGAAGAACTGAATGAACAAATATTGAGTACATTATATCTTCAAAATGAGGGCAAAAGAATAAAACAGGATTATTTGTATCACGAAACATTTCTCCAAAAGACTGAACCCTACAAGAGTAAGATGAATTACACTAAAATATATTAACGACTAGACATTTAATTAAGGAAAAAGAAACTAGCGAAAATGAAAGGGAAGAAGCAACATGTAATAAAGTAAATTTTAATATGTAGAAATTGAGCAAACGAACTGAAAATGACTGCAAGACACAGGAACGTCAAACTTTCGCGAAACTGGCGAAATAAGCACTATAGTGGTTTGCTGCATTACTTGCCATCAACGTTAATCGCTATATGTATGCACATACACACACATACACGTATATGTACATATGTAACTCTACGTTACATTTTTTTTTTATAAAGTTATATATGTATATTGTATATACATATATAACTTTAGGTTATATATTTGTAACTTAGAGAAAGAGAGAAACGATGTTAGAAGAAGATGAAGAGGCGTTAGAAGAGAAAAGCTTCGCTCGCTTCCTCCAAGAGGAACCATTTCTCGACTTCGCCGAGATACGGTGATGAGGGGAGCTGAGTTGCGCGGGCGATGCGGAAGAGGAAAAAGGCGAGAGCAGATGGAAACGAGAGAATAAGGGAGAGCGAAAGAGAGGACGAAGGGTAGAGCGGGAAGAGGCAGCTCGCTAGAAGCTTCCTGTTCCCCGCCGGAAGGAGGAAACGCCTTTCCTCCATTCTTGCACCCCCTCTCACCCCCACGTGCGCTACCTAACCATCTTCTCATGCCTTCTCGTATCACTAAGGTACCCGGTACTTCGGTCTCGTTCACGACAACGAGATATTTAAACAGTCGTTCCTTGGCTCGAGTGCAACTCTCGCAATGTGATTTAATATAATGCATATCTTACGCATAACAAATAACGCTTTTCTCGTATAAACACATATTTTCTAATTCTTTTTATCACGCAAATAAATTTTATCGCAGCCGAAAAGAAAGAAGTGTCCTCATAAAAGATTGACAACATATATAAGGTTGTCGTAAAAATTACTTATTCATAAAAATAAGTCCCTTTTTTTCGGACGTGTTTCTAGAGATATCGCGATATATTCTACCAAGCTTCGCGCAAACCCCCATTCTACTCCGGCCACATTTCGCTCTCAGAATTCAAACGTGCACGAGTAGTAAAGCGACGGGTAGGATGCTATAACTCCCGCGTTCCCGAGACGGTCGACGAGACTTCTGAAACGGCCTAAGAGGAATCAAATAAAATTCTCCTCAGCTACGAGAGGAAGAGCATCGTCGTCGTCTGGCGCATGGTTATGGAGCGCCGTGCACGTGCCTCGACGAGAACGCGAAACGGAACGTCGCCATCCGCGTAACACGATCTACAGATCGCGCGACGCGCGACGTGCGACTGAATAAATTCGGCAAAGAGAACACGCGCGTGGGACGTCACACAAACGCGCGCAGGAGACAGACTTACCCGTGCAAGTGGCCAAGAGACAAATCGCCAGCAGAACCGCTCGCTTCCTGGGCAACCTGCAAGCAGAGGAGGAGGACGGTGATTATTGATTGAGCCCTCTAGGCCAATCGAGAGACGAATCGAGAGAAGGGTAACGCTCGACTTCGAACTCGGCGGCTATCAGACTTGCGATTAGACAGATTAATCTCGCGTCATGCTCCACGCGCACGCTGGAACGCTTAATTAATTGCGCATTTGTGGCTTTCACGCGCGGATCTCTTGCTCAAAATATACCTGCCTGCTCGCAGATGTTATAGAGTTCGAGCGTTACTCCTCTGAAACCGTCGACTTTCAATTCTTACACTTCTAAAACACTTTGCGTTCTTAATCTATGTTATTGCAGAGAAGAATGAAGAAACAGCAATACATTTCAATTTTTACTGTATCAATAAATAAATTATATGAAAAAAAAAGATATTTTATATTATTCATTATTTATACCTGTAAATTTGATAGGCAATTAACGCAATTATTTCAGCAATTATTTGGAAAGCTCCAATTAATATTATATCAATATCCAGTTGTTGATGATCGCTCGCAACAGAATAGAAAATATAACAATAACGTGCTTCAATTTGCTATACGCAAAATGTACGCATATTCGTATTAATGGTTTTCAGGAGTGATACGATAAGCGAATCAATCGACGAATAGATGAATAGATAACCGCATTAAACGGATTATATTCCGTTGGAATATCTCGGCCTGTGCGCCGATCCAATAACAGGTATCGCGTTTGCAACTGCAAGTTAAAAATAAAATCCCAACAATCCCGACTGACATTACAGAGACGAGATACGGCATCGTGTCGACATTAAATTTCGTTCCGTAAGTGACGTATTTTTAAAACGTGGCATTCACAATTTTTCATTGGGTTATAAATATCGGCTGTGTGCTTGTTTCTAACTGACGAAACTCGGTTATCCACCGGCGGGATTGCCCGTGCTTAAATAAAGTTATGCAACGACACGGACACGATTGTAAATTTGGCTGGAAACTTTAATGAAATTGGGTCGAAACGACGGCGGAATAATCTCAGGGTTGAAATTGCTGCCAAAATGATCGCAAATACGGGGGGTATTGTCATGACAAGCGCATATACATCGCGGTAATTATGCGTTGTCAACTTTCATTCTGCAATTAAACTGCTGTATTTGCTTAAAAAGGTAAAATAATGAAGTGACAAAACAAATATTACAAAGACGTATCTAAATAAAGCGCAAGAGCTTTTCTCGAAATCAAGTCTCAGAGAATTACGATTTAAGTTTCATATTAAAACCATTCGCCTATAGTATTTGATTATTAAACTACTCTATTCTCTCTTCTTGCAAAATGTGGCTCTACAACAAAGTGATGAATATTCAACGGTATAACGGAACAATAAAGTATAATGAATATTTAGCAAGAAATAAGTACAGACTGAAAGTTGCCGCTTGAGTTCTCAAAACATCGAGCAGGACTAGACTATACAAGATGTTTTTGAAAGAGAGAGAGAGAGAGAGAGAGAGAGAGAGAGAAAGAGAAGAGAATTCTTACTCAAAGTCTTTTTGATGATAAAGTCTTTTAGTGTAACTACGAAACATTTTGTATTTCCAAATGCTCTTTACATATCATTAGACTGGCCAATCAAACAGTATTATTTCCTTCGGTGCGGCGACCAGGCGGCAAACCAAGTGGCATTACCTGGCGGGTTGACCATAGGTATGTACATGTCTGTTACATACTGCCATGTCGGTTACATAGGACCGCCAGTTCGATACGGACCGTCCCATGACATGAACGGTAAACAGTCTTGGGTTAATTGGTGATATCGACTTCGTGTCTATACCACCGAACGAGGGGAAAAATGAGCAACAAGTCTTATACGCGGCTCCTACCTCTCCTGGCCCCACCCCCCTGGAAAAATTTCAACATCTCGCGGGAAAGTTAGCGTGGAGTGTCCATTTTATAAAGTACTATTCCGCACGGCAAAAAATTAAAGCTGTTTTTAAAAGAGGAGAGCGGAGCTCGTTCTTACGCGAGCAAGTTGTTACGATGTAATTTTACAGAAATTTACTAGAAGCAGCGCTACTTAGGGGAGGCAAAAATGAGAGAGATACCGCACCCGCGTACTGCAGCCCATTTTAACCGCAGGTGTCGTTGGCAAAATAGACATATACATAAAATCTTGTTTAAAATAATGCAGTCCAACGTACACACTATGTATATAATTAAAACCGAGTTCTGCTGCAATTTCTTAACATTTTTAAAGAAAGTGTAACATAAGTAAGCGATTGTCAGACAAGACGTAGATATAGACAAAAAAGAATAACCGTTCAAATTTATATAACAAACTAGTCTCTTCTTCATACAATGAGAGACATGTTACATAAAATGGGTTTTTGTACGAATATATACATTTCGTGTTATACATGAATAAAGGTGGGTTTTTTTTTACACCGAACGCAGGGTAATAAATCATGGTTATACTGACCATCGCGCAGTTATACTGACCGCTTGGTTTTACGAATCTCTATTCGGAACAATCGCCACGCAAATTAAGTTGATTTTTCCCCCTATAACGTAATCTTTTTTTTTCATCCTTGAGCAAAGCAAAGCATGATGGATTATCTCTTGCGGCAGGTTCTCGAAAGTGATCTATTATCGTATATATTTTCCCCGTTTTTTATATTAAACGAAAAAAAGCAACACTTCACAATTTTCAATTTCTCCATCTCGAACGTTATGAATTGATCTCGTAGAACTGTCAGGGCAGGGACGATGATCCCAATCAGTCTACCACGCATATAGAACCTTGATACCATAGTACCAAATGCATTGAAATATATATACGTCATATCGCCATATGTGCCTCGTATCACCTTCGGACACTTGCCCCTTCAATTACGATAATGGTAGGTTTGAGTATTGCTCACGCTAATCGCCGTGGGAATTAATTTGAGCGTTCACACGGCTATCTTAGCGTCGCTGTGATAGCGTCACATTACGTTAGATAGGTATCCCATTAAAGCGGTCGCGCGAATTGCGTTTTACGGCGTCACGTGCGCCTGCACGCGAGGATGCACGCGAGGATGCACGCGATCTCGCTTTAATCGTCGTGACGAACAGCGGCGACTTTCGCTCGTGTTTTTCGTATTAATCGTTTTAATCGTTTCATTTGGCCGCCGCCACCGCCGTCGCCGCCAAACGCCATTATCTGCCGCAGAGGAGTTAGCAGAGATAACATTTGCGCGAGAGATAACACTGTGGCATTCAGAGTGACGTTTCCATTATCTGCCACATGCACCCCGCGGTGCCGTGTCGGCACTCAGGACCGACTCGAAATATGACGACGTTCCTCATCAACAACGTTCTCGAAATAAGACGCAAGATAGATCGTACGGTGTCGTAAGAATTGCGTAAGCCAAAAATCGCCAAGTCCAAAAGAACAATTCGCAAAAAGCAATCTGGATAATTTTCACATATTTTAATTAGCTGTATGTTTAAAAAAAATTAAATTTGTAATCACGCACGCGTTCATACGCAAACTGTTGTAAAACTCATAGAATTTGAGTCTCGTGTAAAAAAATATAACGTAATTCAGTGCGTAAGGCGTACAGACTACATCAACGTCCACCGTGCACGCGCGAATGTTTTAATCATAGACGATAGAATCAGTGATAAATAAGCTGCGATGGACAGACAGCTTGTCAGCGTTATAGATAGCGATCGCGTCTCGCTGACGATTATGTCCAATCGTTATTACGTCAAGCATCTACACGTCGCAAATTCTGAAGTAATAACGTTGATTTAATCATGGCTTAATGACGAATCGATTTGTGCTTTATGTGCTTTATGGATACTGAAGGTATTTCCCCTCCGCGGGGAAATCTAGGTATATAGATCTAATTAGATTCTTGCGAATCTCTAACGACATTAGTTACATAAATGTTACTGGACCACCGCAACAACGAAACAAAATAGAAAAGCTTTTAATCTGTAATAAAACTTTGATGACATTCTACTGTCTATTCGATGGCTCGCCAAATCAAAGTACGAAGTATTTCAAAATTGTTTTTGACGCGGATTTAATTCTGAAAACAAAACCAAGATCTTTAATTACCTATTTCACAATCTGATAATCCGTTTCTTTTTTTAACGACCAGCTTACGATACCCTATTTTCTTAGCCTAGTCAATAGAGCCCGAAAAAGCCGCTGAAATGGAATTAATTCCGGGAAGCAATTTTTTTTTGACTGCTTTGGAGGGTCATGGGTAGTCTAAAACCGGATTTTCGGGATTCTAACCCTGGAGCGTTAGCCGCCATTTTGATTATAAGGGTAATTTTGTAAATATCTCGCTTATTTTCAACTTTAGAGTGAAAGTGGTAATAACCAAACTTGTAGAAAATTTAATACTTTACAATTTTGGTCCTTATCATTTTTCACCTAGGATCGATATTTTGGGTCTTAGACTCGAAAGTGGGAGATTAAATTTTTTAATTTTTTTTAATTTTTTAAATAAACGCGCCATAAACTCTACCCCCGTGGTAATGTGGAAAAAAGATGTTTTTCATTATACCAAGTAAATTCAAAAAATAAAAAATAATAATAAAATTTCACCCCCCACTTTCGAGTCTAAGACCCAAAATATCGATCCTAGGTGAAAAATGATAAAGACCAAAATTGTAGAGTATTAAATTTTCTACAAGTTTGGTTATTACCACTTTCACTCTAAAGTTGAAAATAAGCGAGATATTTACAAAATCACCCTTATAATCAAAATGGCGGGTAACGCTCCAGGGTTAGAATCCCGAAAATCCGGTTTTAGACTACCCATGACCCTCCAAAACAGTAAAAAAAAAAATTGCTTCCCGGAATTAATTCCATTTAAATGTCTCTATTGACTGGACTATATTGCGTTTACAGGATTATTGTCGCAAACTATCGTTCGGTGTCTTCCATTTTCACGCAATGAATCTATTGTACAATGTTAAATTATACAAATCTTGTCAATGCACGAGCGTGCGCACAGATTCACACGGATGCATGCAAAGCACTATGTGCTTTGGCGAACCGCGCGAACTGTTTCGCGGTCAAATTTGCAAATGGTCACGTGCTAATCAGTTGACGCGCGACATCGCAGTTACATCAGCACAATCGCAGATAGTGCACGCGAGATAGTTGTGTCGCATGCGTTCGTGCTGTTACAACGAGTGGTTCTCAAAGCAACGTCGCGGAACGAGCATGTCTAGCTCTAAAATATATATAGGACGATCATTTCATATTACTTGAAAGTCTTACGCGCCTAGGTAAGAATGGCAAACGTAGAAAAAAGTACGTTACTATAAAATGCATAACCGCTTATAAGAAAGTTTTCTCTTCGAGATCGCGTCAGATATTTCACATGGTAATATCTCATTTTTTAACAGTTATATCGCAATGTCTAATGACTATTTAATCCGACGACAATCTTCTGACCTAAAAGTCCGCGATGATAAAGTTCGTAGAGTGAGAAGCCGCAACGAGAAACGAAGCGGGTGTAACGAAGTTCATGAATCAGCTAGATTGACATTATATGGCACGCATTCCGTCTCATGCGGAATGTGTGTTCATACATTCTCAAGTTAACCGAGCTTGAATTAATCGCATCAACTATTAACGTCCTGGCTTGTCCGTGCAACAAGCAAATTGCATTAATCGCGACTATCTCGCGTATAAGGTGGAAGAGATACGGCAGCCGCGCGATGGCTGCGGCACTCTCAGCCTGCACTATTGAGACCGATCGGAAATTATGCAAGCTCGAACTAAAGTTAACACGTCAAGCTCGGCTTCATCGCGACCGCGACGTTCCGATGATGCATTACCCCTGACAGACCGGAATTCGATAGTACGAGGTTAATGAGATAACTTGCGTCTTGCGCTTACGTTGCATCTTCATGCAGAGCTTCGGCGAATCCGCCGAAGTATAAAGGAAACGTGATAAATTTACATTAATACTGGCTTATCTATTAAATTTCATGAAATTTATCTTTTTTTATTTATGCAAAAGTTAAAATTTATGAAGGTTTTCTATATAAAAATTGTCTTTTTTAATGGAAATATACATATATCAGATTGCAGATCGTTTTGAAATACTCCTTTATAAATTCTTATTTAATATTCCTCATTATAAATATAAATAAAAATTAAAAACACATTTATTTATAATTATTCTGTTTTCATCGCGACAAATTATTTATTCGAAGCATAAGTCTATCAAAGTGTTCATCATAAATAATAAAATTAAATACTATATTACGTAATAGTAACAGTGGTATAGTAAAACTAAAACAGGGAATGAACTATGTCATTAATTCATCATAATCAACGTAAGTGCAGATTATATATGCCAGCCAGTAACGATCAGTAAGTGTAATTAATTAGAGCTGACACGCCAAACGCCATTACGGAAATAATATCATCAACGGCGATGAGGGACATAATGACTCCCCGTTGTCAGGTGTATTATAACGCAACGAATTGCAGCCGCGTTTTAGTGCACAAGAGTGCAAATATGCCAGCGACATGGCATACGAAGATGCTACGACGGAACCGCTTGTTAACACCGCGCAGTAAACAGCCCGCAGAGCGGTGTGTTATGTCGCGCCATAACCCAGTTTTCCTTCCGAGCGTGCACGTTTAATAATGTGCCGAGTTAATTGCATCGATTATTAACATCGTGGCCAGCCGGGCGGCGCAAATTGCATTAACATTGTCGCCGTACGTACGCGAAGCACATTCTAATACCGTCGGGAGACATTAGCGAATTATACACTGTCATAATTGCAACCTGATCCGTAAACTCTTTCACATACACGTGATTATTATAAATTTTCATTCGTCCATCGATTGCAAAATGATGGTAACGCAGCGTACGTGGAAGTAATGAGGAAACCTTATATAAAAAGATAATGGGGAATATATACTAGATCTTTTGACAGTAAAAAATTTTGACACCACGAAAATTGATTATAATGCTCTCTCGTTTTCTTTTAAATCAAAATTATTTCGATAAAAAGCATATGAGAATCAATCTTAGTGTAATGCGCAAAAATTTCCACGGTAATGAATACATCGGGGATGATATATAATCTACCAACAAAATGTCGTGTATCCTGAGATATAATAGCTATGCCTTTCTAAACCACTGCAGCCCATTTTCCGGCAGCTATTTTCTTTGTCTTCATACGTCGCTCGACGCTGCACGCTTCGTATATTATTGACCGCATCGCAAATTGACAGACGGTGCATACCTACGTTGGTGTTGCAACGCGCGCGCGAGCGGTCTGGAAACGAGCGTGTGCGCGCCAATTAGTTGACGTTAAACATCGCCACCGTCGTGCTTATGCGGCGGCGACGGCGGCTACGAGAGTGCCTGCAGACTACTCCGTTTACTTATCGATGCCGTTCCGCAGCAAACAGAGGCACCTAAGTTACTCGCTACGGGGAACAGACAGCTTTAATAAAGTTCAACGTGGATTGTGTATACCCGGAGCGCTGTGTATTACGCGCGCGCCCGGCGTTAGGAGGTGCCCAAGTATAACGCGAACTTTCATTATTCAGGTGGGAAGCGCGCGAAATCCACCATGCACAACGACGACGGTAAATTGCGGTCCCCCGCCCGAAATTATCCGTCGAAAGCTCCGGCGGATCATCTCGGAGTAATTCGGTCCCCGTCGCGAGACGCGTTTTCTTTTTCGCGACTTTCTGTACGCAATATCGCGCCTATATCGGCGCGTCGACGCGGCTTAATCTCCAGGATTTGAACATTTTGAAACATAGCGCGAGACGCGAGCTAAATATCTCTCGTTTTTTTAATTATCGCGCTTATGTCTTTCATACGGGATTCGCGGTGAATATTTCGCCATCTGGCATTTTTCTCGTCGAAGATATTTTATAACGTTTCCACGTCTCAAAGAGTAGATTTTCTATCAGCGGGGCCGGTGTGTACACGGAGGTCCCGCTCGCTAAACTCGCGGCAAAGCACGTATGAAAAGATACGTGCTGGTCAGCGCACAATATTTCCCAGCTGCGACACGCTCGTAATTTATATAAAACGCGAGAAGCAACATCTTGAGAGCGCATCCTTCTCGTTAGATGCAACAGGGGCATCGTCGCGCGTCGGTCGCGTCGGTGCCGGATTCTGCGGACGCTCGAAATCCTTTCATCTCAGCGAAGTCTGCGCTGGGGCTCTTGCATCAAACAGATTAAATTAAGAATACACGGGAGCGCACGGAAATTCATATATTCCTTTCGTCGTCGACGACGACGACGACGACGACGAAGCGCTCTGTAATTTGCCGCTTCTTAATTAAGTTATCCTCGGAACGACGTCGCCTAGCTTTGTGTGTCGCGTTGTACGCGGCGCGCGACGCCGTATTGTTAGCAACTCTCCCCCGTGAAACGGACATGTTTAATAAAGGCCCTGGCGTTGATTGCATAAATTATTAACGTCTACTAGGATAACGCGCTCGTGCACGCCCGCATCGACACGTCCTGCACGAGACTCGTAAGTCTCTCTCGGAAATTTCGCGCTGCAGCCTGCCTGCCTCCTTCACGCGGAATGACATCTCTAACGAGACTTCTTGACACTCGCAGAGAACGGAAATGTCGGCTAAATGCCAATAAGGGACATATCTGAAATTACAACGAGAAAGAAAATACTTAAAATTTCATGTTTCCTGAAATATACCGTTTCCTCGGAATATCATTTTCCCCATTTATTGGTAGGAGAGAAAAATCTCTTTTCAGCAGTATTTTCTGCATAACACGAGATTTTTTCTCTCGCTGCAATTTCAAATATCCTTATTGATATGTATATCAGTGAATACATGTATTAAGCTATATTTGTAATTTCATATTTACAGAACGCTAGCAATTCAAGATATCATTATCAATATTTAGCTCTTGTCTAGCTTATGCTACACGTATAATACCCCTACATTTACTTACAAGACATTGCGTGACTATACCTCTGTAAATACATCCGAGATGCGCGCGAGCTACAATGTGAATCATATCTGGATATATCTACATATTTAACAACACCGTTCGCGGATAAGACAGAGGCGGATCCGACCCGAAAGTCGGGGGTTGCCGGTTCGAGAAGACGATTATGCCCAATTGCGTGGAATGAAGCGTGCCATTAACCTCGGAGCCGTACATTTTCCAGTTTTCTCTTCGGCTGCTAAATAAAATATTAAAGGCGGATGATTCTCTCACCCGCGGTGCGCCGTGCAGTTTGGCACGTCGCGGATTGTACGGGCCGCGAGAGCGAAAGCACGCCACACGGACTTATAAATCCCGATTTCCAACTTCTATTTCCTATTTCCACGATTTTATTTTCCACCTAAGTATTTCTCGGTGCTTGTTCCCGCTTATCTCGCCGGTAGGGCACGGAATTATCAAACGATTTAACACTCGCCGGGATCGATTTATCGCGCCGCTTATCCGGCGGGCGTTGCATTAATCAGGTTAAAGTCTGTTCGGCGTCTCCCGGCGAGCAATGGCGCGACGAGGAAACGACTTTATCAACGACTTTATCAGGATAATCGAACGAAATCGCCTGACCGGAGCGTTGTACTCCGCCGCGCTTCGCGTCCGTATACCTGACGAAGTGCCGGACCATCTAGCGACGAGCCTGACGAAGTGACTATTTCCGGCGCCGTACCTCGGTCCCGTGAATCACAATCGACAGAGCCCAGCCAATTCGGTATCCGTAAAAATTGCGGCTCCTTTCCGTGCCGGGGGAAGAGCTCCGAGAACGGCATTATTCGCGTCGCCCGGCGACTGCCTCTGGAGATAGAATTTAGAGCCATTGCGCGGAATAGTAGTATAAGTCAATAACAGTACGAGTCCGACGCGTACCATTCTTCGTATACAGTCCCGCAAAGAACCTAAAATCCTTTGTCCGTTCCAATAGTTATTATTTGATTGTGTGACATCAAATAAAATGCCAATTAAAGTATACAAAGAGAACACATAGTGAAAATATGCCTCTAAAATACCAGAAAACTAGATTAAGAAAATACAATAAAATAAAAAAAATTATTCTTATAACGCAGGTCTGCCGTACAAATTTAAATTGTAGATTTATATTGTAAATCCGAGATGCAGCGTAACATGAATTTTCGTCAAAATATGCGATGCAACGTCGAAATATAAGATTGCGATACAATACCGATATAGCCCAACATTTCAAAAATTCACTCATCCTCCTTGTCATTTCCGCTCTTTCATTTTTGCAAGTATCGAGCGGGAGTAATTTTTGTAAGATTTCACTAGAATGGTACTTCGGGGTGCCAAATAGATCCGGATTCGTGCATACATATTGCACCTGATCTCTGGTGACCGCGCACGTTCAGTCATGTCGTAGGAAATTAAACGTCAGATCGCGCCGCGATATTATGCGCCGTTCGTTTTAAGCCTTTGGCCGCGTTGAATTATGGACACATTCCCGAGTACGTTGAGTACATTGTATTAAGCGAAATTGAGATTTAATTTTCGGCATTTAAACAGATTCTCGAGAAGAATGACCACGAAATTATTATCAATGTCTAAGCTTACAATTAATCCTAGATCTCATAAAACGATATCAAAATAATATCCCAGAGAATTCTATACAAATATTATAATTATAATAAAAAAATATTAAGCTTGAACATGAAAGAGTTTTATTATTTCCTCTGTGTACCTTTCGTTAATTAAATATAACTTTACGTTGGCATTCTCTTAATTTTACTAAATTCAGTTTTGAATGATTAACAAATATAAGAGGGATGCAAAACGCGAAAACACGAGGTTCTTTATCGCATTTACGCTGTAATCAGTTCGATATCGTACTGCTGTTTCCGTAGCATCGACGAAAGAATGAACTCTTCGCGATTCTCACTTGTTACAGTACTTACAAGGTTTCCCTTCTCGAAAAACCATTAACGGAAGAAAATCCACTCGCTGCTTGCTCCCTTTTCGTCTCGCAGCGTCGATATACCGCGAGTAGAGCTCTCGGCGAAGCGCGATGCACCTGCGTATTTCGCAAAATATTTCAACTAATTAGAGGCGCTGTTCTTCTCCGCGCTCGCCGCCCTTTTTATTCCACTGCGCCGCCGCCGCGCCGCGCCGGTCCGTTTCAGCGGTCGAGCTGTATGATCCACGTTCGCGAGGAAACCCGCATTAACTTCCGCGCATAAATTGTGACTTGATAACGCGTTCTTTTTTTCACGGTGCCCAGCTGTTCCATGACCGTGCTAATTACTGCAAAAAATATGCAGAATGGTCTCATCTGCACTCACCAACGGATGACCCTTCAGATCTAGCGAATGCTATAGAGATCAAAGGAATTTAGCATCGAACATTAATTTTTCAAGAACCTCGGGTTTTCCATTAGTTTAGCCAATGTAATTTCAACCTAATGCTTAGTTAGGAAAAATCTTTATGAAAGGAAACTCTCTGAAGATCCTTATTTAAAAAAAAAAATACCATTTTCCTATACTAATACAAACTGCTGTTTTCGTAGCATCAATAAAATTGCGATTTCTACAGAAAATATTGACAGCACGTGTAATGTCAAAATAAAAAAAAAAAGATAAAAGAGTTATCTCGCGTTTCATTGTAACGTGGATGGTTTAACCCGCGCCCAGATCGTCGTTAAATCCGGGCGCGTTTACACGCGCGCAAGTCAAACACGCGCGTTCGATGAAAACGGGCCAGCCAGCGCCAGCTTGTACGTTTTATGAAATTGTTTTATATCACGCTCGCGAAAAATACGAAATATTTCACCCGGTGTTGCGCCGATCTTGCGCCGCGCCGCGTTCCGTCCGATCGGACTGGAAAGTCGGAAGCTTCCACATCCGGTTCGCTTTATAAAATCTGCCGAACGGCGACATGCCGAAACTTTCGCGATGTGAGAACGAAAAAGTTCGCGCGCGAGCTCAAGTGCCGAGATTCAGTTCCGTTATCGGGCAATAATATATAGCGACGTTTTGTCTCTTGAAAACAGAAGTTATGTAATCATATGAGTTATATAAATCAAGAGAAAGAGAGAGACGAATTTATTTTTCGACTATTCCTTTTTCCCTTTTTTTCACCGTGAGAAAATTTCTATCTCTTGAAAAAAAATAACTCACAATAAACATAATATTTATAAAAGAATCTGTTAAGTGTCATATTTGATCCGGGAGCTAAATGACTGATGTATAAATGAAACCTCCTTCGCTCTGAGAAACAAAATGGTTTGCGGGATAGGGGGTTGTTAACGTAAAACATTAAATTTTAATGAGATTTTGCCGCACCGTTGTATGGTGCTTGGTTGAATTAGACTCAACTTATTTGTTATGACAAGTAACATCCAATTACATATATGAAAGCTGACACACGCTTATTTTAAATAATACATCACAGCTCTACCTTTTACTTTAAATACACGATTAATAATGTATTTTTATACAACAGTTTGTGTAACAAACGTGGCGGCATACGTCTCCTGGAGATATTAAGTCAGAGCCAGAATTGATGATCTCGTTAGGCGGGAAATCCCAGGGGGTTCGCAGAGGTAATAGAAAAGGGAGAGGAGAGGTCAGTAGGTAGGGAAAAGGGAAGTAATAGATATACACACCGCTGAATAGGGTAGTGCAGCTACAGAAACTCGGTCAACCCTTATCACAGCTGGAAGTAAATCCACCACCATCCCCGGCTTTAATCCCCTTTTAAATAGTAATTAATACGTTCGAGTTATCGCGGTAACCAATGTAATTTAGAGAGACGCACACTGCGTGTAAATCCCAACCAACTCGACCGTTTGCTCGTCCAATGCGAAACATTCAAGCGCGCGACTCGGAGAGAATTTTAATCCAAACTTCCCATTTCATACCCTCTAAATACGCCGATTCCTCTCGCGACCTAAACATTTCCTCGAGATGCCACGGAAAATTTGTCTCGCGCGAAGGAAAGCTCAAGTCAGATAAATCGTCGCGACGTCATTCCAGACACGACAAGAAGTAACAGAAACACTACGACAAATAATCACTATCGATGGCGCTCTAGTACGAGCGCGCAGAAAAATGGAAAACGTGACGTCGCGCTTTACCAAAGTGTGAAACGCTCGTCAGATATTCGCGTGGAAAATTTGTTTTCCGCGAAATCGCAGCTGAGGATCGGACAAATGTGGCATCGTTTCCACGAGCGGCGCACGACAAAAAGCAACGCGAAAAATGCGACAAATGATACCGCGCGTGCTATCAACGCCAATCGGAAAAAAAGAGATATATAAAACGCGACTTGTGTATAAATGTCATATATAGCTCGAGCGGGTTGATTGCGATCCTCGCAAACAACGCAGCGCGGAGTCCGGCGCGGCGCGGCGCGGGCATCCCGGCGCTCTGCGAACCCCTTTTAGCCTCGTTACGCGTGAAACGCTTTTACGCTCTCGAAGACCGCAATTGGCTTTGAGCGGAAGGTCTGCGGACGCGTTTCCGTTTACACAAAAGGAATCGCGTATTTATGCTTTTATTAGCGCGGTGCTTTCTCAAAGGCATGGGAGAGACTCCCGCCCGGCTTTCATAAGCGCGGTGAGTTGCAACGCCCGGGCAGAATCGCGTTCTACAAGGCCGGTAATTATGCATTGACTACTTAATGGATGCAACGCAGGCGAGGCCACCCGGCGGGATCCGCGGATGCATATAAGCTTTTCGCCTTTCGAAAAACTTTGTCGGCTTGTGTGCTAGCTGTGTGTTTGTGCGAAACGACGGAAATGTGTGCAATCGTGAAAATACGAGAAAACGCTGCACGAACTTTCGTTCTTATTACGAGCGAAGCTCGTAAGCAATCGACCCTGTAAAACAGAATTTTTTATGGCTTATGCTTTAAACAATAAAAAAATATTTCGTAAAAATATATGCACCTGCCAGTCTAATACTCTCCCCTACGTCCGTGAATCCTTCTATCGTGTGAAATAAATTCTACATACCCGCATACCCTACCTTCTATAAATATAAAAACGGATCTTTTAAATCGATCGATACAAAAAGCATTGTTAAACCAATTATTACGTCATATGTGTCTTGTATATACACTGAAAAAAAAATACTTGAAAATTTATTTGTGGAATATAAGATTTATTTCACAGAAGTAAACCTTATATTCCACAAATAAATTTTTAAGTATTTTTTTCTCAGTGTATTAGAAGCATTTCGTTAAGAGACCGGCGAGAACGCTTACAAGTAAATTCAAAGAGTTCTTTAAAACGCACAATTTCGACTTGGCAAATAGTACTCACTTTATGCTCATAATTCGAGGTCCGGCACAGCGGACCGTTTCGCGATGAAACTTTTATAAATCCCACGCGGCGCTTTTAACTCGTAGAGAAAAAAAATCACGTTACCGTTCCGCAAAATATTCTATTACGCTACTTGACGCAACGTAAATACAAAGAAAAGCGAGCGGTGCTATTTCAGAAATTGCAGATAAATTGTGACGCGCGGATTAAGGCGTTTCGGATTTACGCGTAGGAGTAGAGAAGAATCCGCGACGAAATTTAATATCGTTCATGATATTGTCACCGAAAAGTCTCATATCTGCGGAGCGCGATCAAAAGTTGAAACGGAAGGAGTCAACGGAGATACGGAAGTGTCTCGCGAAGATTTGTCTCGCCTATGAGAATTTCGAACGTATCCGTTCGCGGGAATAACGCGATCCCCCGACGTGATTTCGTGATTGTGCGATGCAAGTATATTCGGTGACTGCAGTGCAATTCGCGTTGGAGCACCATGCGTCTGACGCGCGGCTGAGTTCCCGTGGGCATTTCCCTGCATTTCCCGCGAGTAACGCGCGAAAAGATTAATTGGCGTGCGATTTAACGACCCCGACCTCTTCTTTGCGCGCGCGAGAGCGAGCTAATTATTCTCCATATACATTCTACGGAGGTCGACGTTCAAATTTCGTGGTCGTCGTGAAGAACGGAACGACGAGTATAGCGGTCGACCTGCGGTCCCTCTTGTCTTCTTCCTCTCTCGGTCGCTCTCCTGTCGCAAGTGTTAATTAGCAGTTTCATGCCGTCCGGCTTAATTGAATGCGATACTGGCCGCAACCAGCCACTATGCAGAATATTCTTCCGCTCTTATTTCGGTTTGTTCCTCCAGTGAAGGAATAATGCCGTTGGCACATTTTACAATTCTCGATGTTTACTGATTATTATATGTAACGCATATTTAACATGTCCGTTTTAGAGATATTATAAATTATTCTTTAAAACGGATATAAAATTGTTATTTTTTATAATAAGCGTATTACAGCATGTAGCGAATTCTAAAATCAATTTGATGTCAAATTTTTATTTAGGCATAATCCAGTAAAAGAATAAAGAATAAAGAATTGCGAGCTACGCTTCGTGAAAGTAAATTTTTTTGAGAAACAAACCTCGTTCGATTTTACTCTCGCTTGGTAAAATTTCTGCTCCAGCCTCATTATAATAAGATGCGCGAAACGCGCGTCGGCCTGTCGGCTGATTCGGACGAGATGCGCAGCTAATGGAATTGCAATGCCCGTAGTCGAGTAATGAACCGTACGGGCCGTGGCCATCCGTGCCTACCTACGTAACGCGGGCGCTACATTGGAAACATCAAACGCGGCGCGTGTTGGCGGCAGATATCGAAAATGGATATTAAATTTTCAATGTCGGAGGCGGACGTTACCCGACGGAAACGACCGCGAATCGAATTGGACGCGCAATGTCCGGGGCTTTACGAGGGCCGGGCAACTCTCTCGTAGCGGAGCATCACGACGATGTGGCCCGTTAATCCGATAAAAACTCATTATGAAAATGTCAATGACAAAACTCCACGCCACGGGAGGTCCGCCGACGTTTTTACGTCATTATCAGGAGAAAATGCGCGCGTCGTTGTCCTCGGCGATGCCGGGGACAACACAAACGCCAAAGAGGACGTGGACAGAATCTTGAAACAAAATAAGTAGTGAAAAACGCGAAACTTCTACATACGATAAAAAAAATCGAAATAGGGAAAATATATGTAGAAATAAAAGAGATAATTCCGATTATTCATAGTTGAGAAAAAAACACGCGCGATTTCGGAGGATTACATCAATTTTAAACCTGTTCGGACTGTTCGAAGTATATACGCGTGCGGGATCTGCTTCGCTGCGGCTTACGAAACACGCCAGAATTTACGGGCGGCACGCGATGCGGCGTACGAAAACCGGTTTATCTATGCGTTCGTCTAAGTGCATTCAGCAGTAACGTCCATATTTGACCAACGTCGAAGCGGCCTGTTGCGACTGATAATAGGCAGCGAAACACGTATCTGCCGCACGTCACCAGTTCGTCGTCTCTCGTTTCAGTTTAATTCGCGCGGCTCACAAACGTGGGCTCGCATTTAACGCGGGTCCATCTAAATTAAGATTTGACGCTACGTGTGGTGTACCAAATACGCCGAAACAATACGCGATCGTTTAGTTATAACACAAATCTCTGTAAAGTTACTATTTGTGCACAAAATTTCTTTTTACATAACTTAGGAGCTTTTGAAATTCCTGTAATGCAACATTTCCACAACTAACTAGAGCACACTAAAAAAAAAAAGACTTGAAAATTTATTTGTGGAATATAAGGTTTATTTCTGTAAAACGGATGCAGATTGGATATTTCTGTGAAATAATTTAAATTCCACAAGTGAGATTTATTTCTGTGAAATAAATCTTATATTCCACAAATAATTTTTTAAGTATTTTTTTTCTCAGATCAGAAATAAAGGCATTAAAGTTGTCATTAAAGTTGAAGACTGGATTCCGCACTTACCACAGCTTAACATGATCGGTGAGAAACATTTTAAATGCACGGTGAGAAATTAGCGGATGACTATTCATAGACAATCTCCTCTGTCAATAAAACGACGGAAGCGAGTCGTCAGGGACGAAATATTGACGCGATAAATTCGCCACGCGGTCGAACTCGTGCAATTTTGATTTTCGAGTATGCGCCTTGTCAGCCAGTTAGGATGGATCGCGTTCACGCCTGGGGACAAAATATCCATTTCGAACTAATTCCGCATGTACAAATCCAATTTGCAGTCGAATAAAACTGCCGCCGTGCGGCATCCGCTCTGTCGCGTTGACGTATCGCCTTACTGGTAAGTGCAATTCGTTTCGATCACTTGGAATCGATACTGCTCGCGATAATGGCAGCATCAGTATCGGCCGACAAGATATCGATCGGCTATCATTTTTCACGCAAGATGGAGGAGACATAAGTAGATATTGACAGACGCGCGGATATGCGCCGATTAATACGACGTGTTCAATTTCCCTCAATGTCAATCGTTAATGACGGACATTTTGAAGAACGTAAAAATGGTTTTTCCTCGATGAAAACCGTGCACAGAGCGGAAGAACTTTATGAGGACGATCAAATCTGAAACTTCACCTTCTGTAAATATCTCTACCTGAGATGTTTAATTAATTTTAAGTTTCTCAAGATATATTATTTTTATTTCTATACATCAGGATAGAGCATTTAAAGTGTGACAAGCTGTTATCTCTGAAAGTATTGGTTTATTAGAAAAATGTTTCAGATAAAAGTTGGAGGGTTAAAAAAAAAAGCCAATAGAAGATCTTATTAGTCCAACTATAGATCCAACTTGAATTTTTTAAATAAAAACCTCTATTTTTTATTGCACTGTTTTTTCTGCTAATTAATTTGACCAACTTTCGTCTGAAACAATTTTTTATTTACTTAATATTTTTTCAGATATTCAAGAATAACTTGGTAACTTTTTCAATATTTAACTTGTGATATCTCGATAAATTGTTTATCGTTTTTTTTTAACATCTTAAAAAGTATTAGGCAAATATAAAAATGTTTCAGACAAAAGTTGTTCAAATTAATTAGTAGAAAAAGGTAACGCAATAAAAAATACGGGTTTTCATTAAAAAAATTTACCCTACTGGGTCCAACACAGACCTCAGACCCAAAATCTAATAAGATCGTCTATTAGCCCCTTTTAAATCCTGCAACTTTTATCTGAAACATTTTTCCAATAAACCAGTACTTTCAGAGATAGCAGCTTGTAACACTTTAAATGCCCCATCTGTATAAGTAAGTATAGTATATGTATAGGGACAAAAATAGTATATCTTGAGAATCTTAAAATAAAGTAAACTAAATTGTAATAAAAATAAAATAAATAAATTTCGGACAAAATATTATCCAACTATATATATATATAGTTAATATTTAATCAAATTGCCTATTCAGTATTTTTCCAAGCGTCCAATGTTCATGTTAAAAATGAAAAATGTACACAATACTCGCGATGCAATGCGTTTTGCGATGTTTGAGGTTGTTGCAATAATTAAATCTCGCGAATCAAAAATCGCCGGAAGGACCGCAGTCGCGCTAATTACTGCGCATTCGCGCAATTGATCGATAATATTGTTGCGACACGTCTCACATGCCGGAATTTCCGTATAGTTGCGAGACCGTGTACTCGCTACCAGTTATGTAAAGCAGACACCGTCGCGCGACAAAGGGGAGCCACAAAAGATCGCGACATGTTCAACGCAGTCGCGCATGTTGAATCACATACCGTGTGATTTGCATACGAATTCGGGTAGAAGTCACCGGTAGCAGTCGCCACGGGGCTGATGTTGACGATATTGCTGACGATGATGATGACGAGGATAGCGCGATACGCCAGGTTATCTTCGTCGTCACAGGTATAGCCGGAAGGGAGCGTCATGTCATCCCCGCGCGGATGACATTCCGCTCCCTACCATAGATAACCGGTTTCCGTTATGAGTGCTTCCTGCGGGCCTCGCGACGAATGACAGATAACCCACCACCGTGTACGTGTATGCACCGGATAACGCGGTATCCCTCGGGATAGAGACGTCACAAAGTGAATCCTGCCAAGATACACCGGAGGATTTGCTGCCGCGCTGCATCGACAAAGACGGCCCTTGCCGTCCGGTTCCCTGGTAGCCGCAGTTACAGGAAGTTAAGCCAAAAAACGGGGAAGCACCCGGTGGGTAACCACAGATCCGTAGGAGAACGACCGAACTTTCAGCAGGATCAACCTCAAAGTCGACGCGATGTTTTCGAGAGCGTGTCTTCGTCGAGCGCGAACGGATGGATCGGAATCCCGATAGATCGGCGCGGCCATTCAATCAGGTGATATTGAACGACCACGCGTCATCAGCTACGAAGCTGATAGATTTTGAAAATAAATGTGGCGATGGCAATAATGGATGGCGATAATGGATCAATTTAGATAGTATCATTATTAAATATTTGCTTAATAGATGCTGATGATAAATACAGTAAATAATGACTAAATGCAATTTTAATGTTACGTCATTATGTAACTGGTAATTACTAAATTGCATTAAATATTATCAAAATAGCGTGTAATTAAATTTTGATAAATAATAAAATCACAGGTGTATAAGTGAATAATGACTAAGAATATAATTTAATGTCGAACAAAATTTGTTTCTGATCAACAGAAATCTTCAGCGCTGCGCTTTGACGTTAGAGAACTGCTATACGTGATTTCAGGCAGAATATCATTTCACGAAATTTCATATAATGATATGAAATATCTAAATTCCGAAATAACATTGGCGTAACTGAGTTTCAGATTCAACTAGCACGGGTTAATATCCGACGGAAGAAAAAGTAGCGGTTCTTCGTATATAAAAGTATACATGTTTCCGGACAGGTGCGCAAATTGCGGAGCGAGTTTCGATGTTTGCGCAACCGAATCCGACCGCTGAGTGAGAATATTAAAAGCCGTACGTCGTGTTGACGTATCGACTTGTCGGAAAGCGCCGTCACGTTTACGCCCGAAAAGCGGGTGCGCGAAATACGGTGAGATTTGGAGCAATTTTCTGTGAATTTGTGCAATACGCGATTTTGCAACTCGAATATCGACTTAATAAAATAAACAAGATAAACAGGAAAAGCTGATTATTAATTATTAATTATCGGTTGATTACCGTATTAATAAACCAGATAAATAAGAAAAACTTAATTAATATCTTTTTAAATGTTAAATTATTGTCTCTTTATATTTAAATTTTACTTTTTATACTTTTTATATTGTGGATATGTCTACACTTTAAAAGTTTAAGTTAAATATGATCAAACTGCAGTGGAATGAGGATCAAGTGGCTATGCTTAACGTGCAACGCGCGATATAAATGTGAGACGGCCGAATTAAAAGAGCGCTAAAGCGAGACTTGAAGGGAAGCAACGGGGAAAATTCTTGTACTATGTATTTTTTTTGCGCGGTACCGAGTGCGCTTCTGGCCGGAGTATCTTTCTCGTATTTTTCAAAAGCGACGAAAAAAAAAAACGCGGACGGTAGCATTAGAACGAGTCACTCGCCTGCGTGCATTTTCCAAAACCGTACATTAAAATCAACTATAAATTCCCGACCTGGATTCAGTTCCGCTCGCAAATTACCGCGAACAAACGATGCCGTCCACTCTCGCGCCTCGATAAAATTTTGTGGTCGCGACGATGTGTGATAAAAATAGAAAACCGGGAGAAAAAAGAACGCGAGAGGAAAAGGATCGTCTAAGATAAAAAAGGATATTCCATAGGCAGCGATAAATAAAATATTAAGAATAATACGAGAAATATGCGACCGTTATGATGTACGAACAAATTAGTTTAAATCAAATTGCCATTTACGGTCCGAGCTTGGATCTTGGTAGTCCAATTATTATATATATATTTTTTTATCTTTTCCAACATTAGTAAATTGCGCGCCGACTATAGATTTGTCAGACTTATAAAATAGTTCCCGTTGATTAATATTAGATAAAATATTAAGAAACATCACGATTGCGCATAATTAATTAAGAAGCTATCATATATGTACATCTGCTTGCAACACATGAATATAAAACAAAAAAATTAAGGATACAAATTAATTAAAAGTAATAATTAAATTAAGTGAAAAGGAAATTCTCTTATACATTGTCCTCAAATATAAGGAATAAGTTAACAAAATAGATACAGAGAGGAGAAGAAATCGAGATAATTACGTTATTGGACGTCTCGAATTTTTGGTAGATTAAATTAGAAATTATCGAGATGAAAATAATGTGATTTTCAGTCAACTTCTACGATTCAACACAAGGAAATGGAAAGGCGGGAGAGGGAAAAAAAGAAGCAAATACTTTTCGTCGCCGCGAATAAAAGCGTCCACCGTTGAGTGATTCGGGGATGGTGTAATTTAATCTAGCGTGGAATATTCAGGACCACTGGCACGCACGTCCACACAGGGTGTGTATTTACCGGGCAGGTTTACATGTGTGTGTGTGTGCGCGCGCACGTGCATGTGTGCACGTGTGTGCACGCGTGCAAACACACGAGCGTGGGCAGCGGGCGGCACACGCTCTCCAGGTAACCAAGCGCGGCGTTTCCGGTTCGAGTGCTCCCTGGAATTTGCGGGACCGGGATGATATTCGGAGGGCGATTTCTCCCCCCCCCCCTCCGGCTAACCTCTCTCCATCTATCTGTCTCTCCACTCGCACGATTTCTCTCCGTTCCGCGCGCACGAATTTAATCCGCGGGGAATTTCCAGAGCGAGCCAGACGTCCTGAGTGCAACCTTTGAACTTGGGCCCATGTCCAACGATTATCGACGCCCGCGATTGCGAGAGGCCGTTCGGATCCAGTCGATCAAAACGCGATAACGCGTTACGCCGGCATACGGGTTTGTGTATCGGCCATACTGCGACCAAACGGGAGTTTTAATCCTTCTATAGGATTATCGTATACGCAGCAACGATCGTATCAAACAATTTATATTTCAAAGAATTGAAAATATGTTCAATAAAATATTTCTAAATTATCTTCTATATATTTTTCCAAAGAAAAATAGTCAACTTTTTACTAATAGCTTTATATTCTTCTTTTCTCTCGCTCGCTTTTTTTGTAACCTCTGTTGATGGCGAATCGCTTAACTGTCCGACATAAAATCAATAAAATCATTAGGTCGTTCTATAAAGTTTTTACACCTCGCCATTAAACCGCGTGAGTAAAAGTACTAAGATTTATGAAAGCATTTTATATGTGCGGTATGATATACGGAGCTCGCGGGGCATTTGAAAAGTTTTATTCTACTCGATCGTTTTATGTGGTTTAATGTTAAACGCTCGCGATTGAATGTCATTATATAAAGATTGTCATTAATAAATTCGCAAGATTTAAATATATTTTATATGTTAGGCAGAGCTTTCAACCGGGATGATTCAAATTAAATAAAGGAGTTGAGACATCTTCTCGCAAGTTAGGTAATCGGACATCGGCGTCGACGAGCGTCGCCGGTAAGCCATCCATTTTCAGGGCGAAAGGTTGAGGTACAAAGGTTTAATGAAGCGTGGCGATTAATGTAAAAGCTAGCGGGAGCAATTGAACTGTAGAATTTAACGGTCTACTTCGCATTGAATCTATCGACTCGTCTGCTTTATTCCCTTAACGTTAATCTTTGCTTCGTTAACATTTGATTCAGGCAAAAAATAAATGAAAAATAATCTATCGCCAAGAAATTTTTCTCTATTATTATGCCACGTCATTAAGCAAAATAATTTTCTTTCTTAATGAACCTTCGAATATTTTTGAAGAAAAATTGATCGCAGAGTTATGAAAATTGTACAGAGATACGTAGATACAGAAATTCTTTTCGTATAAGAAAAAATAACTTTAGAAAAATTATAGAGAAAGACTTTTGCATTATTTAAATTATTTTAAAAAGATAAAAACTATTCTATTTTCAAAAGTTATTTTTAAACGTTTCTAGGTATATATACTTTAAGTAACTTACTTTTAATGCAATTTTTTTAACGCTTTAATGCAATCAACCCTTAAAACGGACTGTTGTTTTCCGTCAACATAAATCGGCCTTACGAGTTTCTCGTGCCGGCACCTTATTAAATAATGTTAATGTGCTCAAAAAATTCTGAAAAAATTCACGTAAGTTCATTAAAGTGTTAATTAAATGCCCAAATAATGAAATTGGCGAAAAGCTTATTTTGAATATTTGATTAGTTAATAAAAATAAATATGGAATTATTGTCGTTAAAAAAAAAAGGTAACTATTAGGTTGCACGAAAACAAAGGTATATTTTAAAAGAGATAAAAACATGCAATTTAGGAAAAGAAATATTTTTCATCTTTATTTTGTGTTTATATTATTAGATATCTCATGAAATAAAAACATATAAGAAAACATATAATAAAAACATATATATGCGTATATACAAAATAAAAATATTACACTTTGTGAGCCTCTTTTTTAATATTTTTTTTATTTTTTATTTTTCAATATGTTTATTTTGGTCAAAAAAATTGAATGCATACCAAACAAAACACGTTTATTTTTTTATTTCCGTTTTGTTCAACAAAAACTGGACTCGTAGGTCTTTCGTGTCCGTCATCGATTTCAAACAATTTCAATCGCTCTATATACATATAAACAAAAACTGACTGATGTCTCCACAAGCTTCTCACTCCACCGCTAACTTTTTTCTCACAGATAAGAACCGTCTACAAACTTGTGCAGATTTTCGAGAAATCTTTAGTAATTGAAATCGCTAGGGTACGAAAGACCCATGAGAGAAAGTCCGTTTTAAGAGATTACCAATTATAATGTAAGAAGCGATTAGCCGAACACGCTTGCTATATCCATCAAAGAAGCAGTCGCGATGTCGCGACATTGCTTTGAGGAGGTACGAAACGATAACTTCGAGACTCTCGCCACTGAATTTCGTTATGACGTCGAAAAGTTAGACGGGCGCCCCTCTCTCCCTTCCATGTTATCGGAGTTTCATATTACTGGACGAAGTTTCTGCTTCGCAGATTATCGAAGCCAGATACAATCCTCCTGCATATTGGCAGAATTTTGCGTTACTTGACCAAATTGTTGCACAATCTGATCTACGAGAGAGTCTACACGTTCGTCTCAGAGCATTCTGAATAAAAAACGGACACGATAAATGGATCAGAAATAATTGTTCGACAACCCCGAGGGTGAATAAATTTAATCGAAGAAGTTAGTCCAAGACGCGATATATTCACTTTCAACAAACAATAAGCTAGTAATACAGCTGAATATCTTACACGTACACGACTATTCCACTAAAACTTTACGTAGTCGTGCTGCCCATGCTGGGAACAGCAACATCCCACACATGCAGTTCGCGCTCCAAGATCTTGTATGTATAACCTTTCTCACCCATACGCGAAAGACGATTGTGTATGTTAGTACTTTGCAGATTTACCTCTAACGAAGATAATAATGGCTTCGCATGAAAATCGATAAGATAGTATAAAATTATCATAAGTATAAGATAACACCGCGCGATTTTCAAGAATATAATAAATATACGTTTTTGAGACAACTCTAGAAATCATAACTTTTAAATATTTGTTGCTCCACTTTGTTGCTCAAGATCGGTGTAGCAACATCTCCGAAAAGATCCTCATCTTCTTCCCGTCACAACTGACAGTCTCCACCCTGGGAGACGCTTCTGCCGTAATAATCAATGCTACGAATTCGCATGCGACTGCGTTGAGAATTAACATTCACGCCCATACCAGACGCTTTCGACGACGTATATATTCGGCGTCTCGTTTTCGCTGTCTGTACGCTAATTGTGAAGTAATAGACAGACTTACACGTAGACACGGCGGCGCCGCGCCGGGTTCGTTTGCGAGAAACAAGGAGCATTAAGCGTAAACCGCGCGGTAACATTCCGCCCATCTTTAGAGTGTATGTAACTGGAAGTTGCGGAAATGAGTTGACGGAGAAACTGCGGCGGAGAAGGGGATGTTACATTACGTACAAAACACACGCAGAAACCGTGGCGCGCGAATTAAGGCGCTGCTGAAGAAAGAGGGCTGTGTATACGTTGCTCGGTATACAACGATCCACCACCATCTCGCTTTTACTCAATCACGCTATTCGTTACTGCGAATCGTGATATAATTACCGCAAAACGCAATTTGTTTACATTTTCTATGGTTAAGACACCTCCCTTGCATGTAAAATAATAGCTCTTTTTGCGGTGAAAAATCGACTTTTACAGCATTTAAAACGTAATTCAACGTCTTGCTCGTAATTTATATTTCTAGTACTCATTAAGAGACTCGACAGAGAATAATTGGAAACGAGGCACCCCGTATTATTGCCGCTCCATACCTCCCGCATAGAATTCCAATCGAACATTTACAATAACGCTCGTTAATCAAAACTTTGATCACGTCCCAATTAATTTATTTATCGCTGCAGCATTATTTTATACGTTATACTCGCAGTTGCAAGTGTGCAGAATATTATTTTATGCATTGTCACGTACGTGTCTTTAGTTCGATTAGCTCGTGCCTGCAAATTACATTCGAGCAACGTTCGACGTACTCTTCCGGCTGTATAATTTTTCGTGCTTAATTACTATAAATATCGAAACGCGCCACGTTTGCTTCCAATTAAAAGTAAATTACGATTACTGCATTGCACTTTTGTGCAACGCAATGAATCGTATCCTCGCGCACGAACTAATCTACATTGTTAATACGCGCAGGTCGCATCGCAAAATTGTTATAGTTAACGTTTTAAATGGAATTACAAAAACAGAAGGAGATATGAAGGTTCAGCGCGCGCGTGTTTTTGATAAAAATTCAGGCGAGAAACCCGGCAAGAGATAGATACGTTTATTCATTGTGGAGATAACGATGACATATATTCTCGAACAGTCTGTGACTTTTTCGACCGAAATTCCGTGTTATTTTGTTTTAAAATAACATAGAATTCCGGTCGAGTGATCAGTCCAGCCGGGATGCATCGATTTTTTAAGGACAAATTCGACCATGCTGGCGGCTCTGATCGTAAACTGATACGAGCGAGCGCGTGTTCATGGCGTGATCGGCCGGCACGTCTGCCTATCACGGACAGACATTCGTGTTATGCAAAATTCACTGATATAACAGCGACGCTGATGTCCGAACATCCGGACAGACAATCGTACAACGATAGTTGAAATCGATTATCAAAATTTATCGAGCGAGGGAAGGAACGTCATTCTCTAGGGGAATTACGATATTCCAATAAAACGCATCAAAAATAAACCCGATGCGCGATTATTTGATGCGCACAATACCTAAAATTGTAATATAATGTTTGAAAAAAAAATTCAACAAAGTTTGTATCACTTCGAGCTATACCGTCAGAAACAAACCTCATATAATGAGATGTTAGGTATAAATCCGATATTAAATATTACGCTTATGAGGAGAAATACGGGAACGGGTAACAATCAATATTTCCATAGTCAGCGTCAAATTGTCACTCAATACAGCTGCTGGCCACCCAGCAGCTACATTGCTCCGCTGAAATTCGGTGGCTTCAATTACAATGGAAACCGGCTGGCGCGCGCGCGCGGCGCGGCACCGCGTCGACGCTGAAATTTATACGTTCGCGTAATTATGCCGGCTTGTAGCAACACGGAGGCCGCGGCATTATCGAGCCGTGATAACGGTCGGATGCCAACCAGCCAACCAACCAAACAGCTAGAACAAAGCGGTCCATCGCCATAGTTAATTATAATCAATACCAGCAAGCTGTAATAACGCGTAATGATATAGGTGGGGACAATATCCTGAACTGGAGAACGTTCATTGAACGTTTTAATGAATTTCGCGCGAGCTCTCGCGAAGAAGCTCTCGCAAACTTCAAGATCCTACTCATCGCGAGCCGGAGGGTTGAGATTGCACCCCCGAGTTTAACTTTGCGCTGTAATGTGCGCGAGAGCTATCGCGGACGAACAGTGCGCGCCGCGTGCGAATTCAGAACCGATTCCGAGTTCCCGTGGGAATTGCAAGCGCAAAATTTCAATTCGATCGGACAATACGCTCCACTTCGTGTAAAAGTATTGAAAGATCGCTAAAGTGCGCGTAAAAATTGTCAGATAATCCCTAACTTATTCGAAATTGAAAATGGAAAGCAGATTCAGATATGTATGTAAATCCGGGGATCATGCGCGTGTGCGAGAAAGATTTATTCGTTTACTACATATATATATGTTTCTTTAAAAAAGTATAAAAATGAAGAATATATAACTGTCAAGTCTGTCTTGCGGAAGAAAATTTTGACCTTCAGAAAATTGAGGTTTTTACTAATAAAATCATGCAGATACGGAATATGACAGTGATTATCGCAAGCATAGTAAAATAACTGCAGGCCGAGAAGTCAGCATCCTGCATTGATGCAACGTCGTGTGGATTCGTTACGATTTTTATTGAGCTTTAAAAACGCGGAAAATGCCTCGGTTCGAAAGCTCCTTCCGTTATCGTCCGGTGTTACAACGTGTGACGAATTACGGCGGCATCGTAATAGCACACTGCTTTTTATTATCGGTTATTACCTCATCTGGTTACTACGATAAGCAAAATTTATTTATGAAGGCATTTTATGCCAGGGAAACCAATACCATTCATATCTCCATTGGGATACCAGTACCATTCAAAATTTCGTCTTCATCTACAGCCACTTTAGATATTTTAACGAACATTGGCATTTTCCATAACGTACGATTACGACTAAAATTTTCAAATAATTATTCATATACTATTTTCTCTTCTCTCTCTCTCTCTCTCTCTCTCTCTCTCTCTCTCTCTCTCTCTCTCTCTCTCTATCTTCTATAGTTTTATTGTAAAATAATCTATACAGATTATCCGCAATAATACGACACACATTATGAAATATATACGATGAAATAATATTTCGCGTACTAAAAGCAAACATAAATAATTTTGTTTTTTAAAAAAAGTTTCGGTAAAAAAAATACTTAATTTTTAAAAAACTGGAAACAAAAATATAGACTATTGCAGCACGTATCTCGGTTTACTCTTAACAATTAAGAATGAAATACAGAAACATTTATAATAGAGGTAATTGATCATTTATAGCGGTACTCCGTACTGCACGATTGCTCCATTAACTTTACATCCATCGTTTCCATCATAATATCACTTTTCGCGAGCGAAGAGGATTTTAATTTCCGCCCTTCATCCTCCTTATCCGCTCTTCCGAGTCGCTCGCCACTTTCCTTCGGAACGATACGACATCGTCGTCGATCGAGCCGATCGCCGGGAGGAATCTCTCTTATCTCCTACGACAACAACAACGACGACGACGACGAGAGGAGCGGGCGAGGAGCAGAAGGAGGAGGTCGAGGAGGAGCAGAAAGGACGAGGAGGACGACGAAGACGACGATAACGGAGATCAAGCCCCGTGTCGGGCTTGTGAGAAACAGCCATATCGATCGGGCATTGCGCATGGAAGCCGGAGAGCGTTTCGAATCATCGTGGTCGAATAAGCCTGTGTCGAGCGCTCTGGTACTTCGCTCTGTCTCCTTTACTCTCTCGTTATCCCGTCCACGTTTGCCGCGGGTCCTCCGTCCTCCCCGCTATCTCGTTC
Organism: Temnothorax longispinosus; assembly: GCF_030848805.1. Classification (NCBI taxonomy): domain Eukaryota; kingdom Metazoa; phylum Arthropoda; class Insecta; order Hymenoptera; family Formicidae; genus Temnothorax; species Temnothorax longispinosus. The sequence continues at coordinate 23,070,859 of NC_092363.1, read as the reverse complement.
CGTTTCCTCGCTCCATGCGTCGTGGCGTCGGGCCCCGACGACGACGGGGGTCCGGATATACTCACGACAAGATTATCCAGTTAACAATGCGCCAAACTCGCCCCGAGATCTATCCTGCATTATTGCAGAACTTTTCCGTAGCCATTTTCAGTCGGCGTGCTTCCTCCTTTACGGCTTCTTTGATTCTCTCTCTCTCTCTCTCTCTCTCTCTCTCTCTCTTCCTTTCTTCGACGAGAAAACGGCTTCTTCGCGCGCTCCTTAAAGTGAGAGGTATTACCTTGCCTCTCCGCGTCGCGTCGCCAGGACGACGACGTACTTCTCGAAGTGTTGCTCTTCGTCTTGTTGTACTTAGGCTAAAGCGATAGAGAAAGAAAGGGAGAGAAAGGGAGAAAGAGCCGTTATCCTTCTTCGCAGCATGATAAATTCGTACGTCCATTAAGCCGTACGCGGCTAAATCGATTACGCAGCTGTGTACAGTACTGCGGTGGTGATGGGTGTTTCGCAGCCGTAAATCACTAGCCCCATCGATATATAACGCAAAGTGGACTGATAGATCCGTACGTCCATAGATTCGCAGATTCTCGCTCATAATTGGATACAATGACCTCAGATTTGATGAACGACCTACCGCCACTCTCCCCTTTCTTCTCCCTGTCCCAGACAAATATAACAGCTCCAAAATTGTACGGCACGTAACATGATTTCGCAAAACAGTATTTATATACTGTTGGAACTCTCGCGCTCATACATATTAAAATAATAGTTAATTAATTTTATGTTTTTTTTATGTCACTCCAAGTTTCCTACGCTACCTCCAAGTTTTTTTATTTTAATATATAATTGACGTATTCCTTAAAACATATACTCTAAAGTATTTTTTTCTACGTCTTGTGCATCTTATTAAACTATTAAAGTATCAGTTTTCAAGAAAAAGATTTTCTACAAAAAAAATACTCTACCTTCAACTACCAGTTTAACGTCCGTTCTCTAATAGCTTTAATTTTCCGCGATTTAGTTTATTACAGCTGGTGGAAATTAACAAAAAATTTCACGTAAAGATTTTCTATACGATCAGCAGAACTCGAGTGTGGACTTACATTTTTATATCTTTATTTTTATAGCTGTAATAAAAAATGCAGGTCTCGCAGAACGAGGAGAACTCGGAGGTCGTGAGTGGCGTACGAGAAACGTCAAGGGGGCGAAGAAATCCGAAGAAAATGGACACGTTTCCGATACTTTGGCGTGAGAATCGCGCATCGCTGATCGCGAGCTTCCGATTTGCCGCACGATAGCTTCTTTAGCTCTGACGAGTCCTTTCATTCTCACTCCGGGACGGCTGCTCTCACGCGAGTGAGGATCATTGATCCTCCCGCGGCGAGAGAGAACATACAGTGTAGCGTGACTTCAATCCGAACGTACTACGCGGTCGAGGAGATTATCCTTTCCAGGAAATCGGAAACAGAGTCCGCAAGCGTGCAAGGTCTGTATTTCCCTTACTTCTCTTTCGGGAAAATCGAGACGAGCCATCGCGCCGAGACGAGCCGTCGCAATTTCGTATGATCGAACATTCCCAATTAACGTACGCAAATATTATATGTACGTTTGCGACCAATCCACGTAAATACCTATTAATCGAAAATATTCTATATGCGTGTATCGCTATTCAAAATTATGATTTATGTTATTAATTATTAAAATTAATTTCGAGACTTGATTGCAGCATACATATTTTGATTTCGCAGCATCACTTTTTAATAATTTAAAATGATCGATTCTCATTATTTTTTCCTCCATAATGTAAATATTGGGCTACATAAGAAAAGCAAATTTTCGAAGTTAAATAAAAAAAGTAATATAACGAAGAATTAGATTTCTAATACGAGACTATATACTTGTATGACCTTCAATGTTGTTTCGTAATCATGGCACGACGCAATGTATTTTATACTTATGAAAAGCATTACGTATATTGATGGCACAATTCCCGATATAAGATAAACTAATTTTTCAGTAAGTCTTGCTTATTTGAAGGGATTACAATGTTGATATATTGATAATATACGAAGCCGCGCGTACGTCGCGCGAATGAAAATTGGCGAAAGCTCGTTAAGCTTTTCGCGCCCGTCAAAATAACGAAAACGAAGTGGTACCGCTCAAACTTCAGATAAGACCGTACGTGTTAATTATAATTTCTCCCGTCGCGTTTTCCTCCGAGGTAGACGTGTGATTCGTGCAATTGCGATTGCGCCGTGTCGTCCCTCCCCCGGATCAGCGGACGGATGAAATTCCGAGTTAAAATTTCTCCAACGACGATGTCGTTCGAATCAAGATGAAAGAAAAGAATCAAGATCGAGGAAATAAAAACCGACTTCTAAAATTTCATAGGATGCTCTACCAGAACGAAATGAGTTGTAAGATTATATACCGTGCGTCCCGCGAGTCCATGTCATAACTTCGGAATCTAATTTCCGGAGTTATCCCGAATTAAAAATTCTACATAAATTCTACGTGAATATGGGTGTCCTAGAGTTAGGAACTCTAGGAATTATTCAGGATCGGATCCATGTTCACCCAACGTTCTACAGTTGAAATCACTTCGAGAATCTAATCTCGAAGTTACGACATGAAGTCCGCGGAACACGTTGTATAATTTCACAGCTCCCTTTTTTATGTCTCCCTTTCGCAAAAGCGTAAATTCTGCTCTCCCTAATTTAACATAAATAAAATATTATATAGTATATTAACAATCATAGTTCCCCCCCGCAAGAGACTGGTTTATAAACGATGCTAAATAAATATAACTTTACTTCATTAAATAATGGACAGTTGAAAAATTCACAAACGTACTGTGCAATTCTGAAGATCAAAGATTAGAAACGTCAAGGAACGTTTGCGAGACAATCATGCGAGAGAAATATTGTCAAAGGCGATTTCCGGTCGTCGGTCTTTCTCCGTATTCCCGACCGAAGGCAGTTCGGTGCGAATTTTTGCCGAGAATGTCGACGTCGCGAATGCCGTATAGCGCCTTATCGAACACGCTGTATTCTACTTGTGAGACAACGAGAAACAATTCGCGTGTGAGTTCGGACCTTCGAGGAAAACAAATTTTACTGTCAGCCAACCGTAGGGTTTTCGCTTTTTCCCCGCGACGTGCTCGGTGCTTGAAACACGTTGACATGTCCCGATGCCGGCAGGAAATTATATTTTCGCTCGTCGAATGAGAATGTACAAGAGATCGTTCTCGCAAGATACCGCGTGTCAGATATCAGGACACGTACTGGCGACGAGGGCGGAGAAGCGAGAGACGACGTTCGAAAAAGGAACGTAGCTCGGCTCAGCTAGGCTGCAACAAGGAACCCTGCCTTCCGATTCTGATAAACTTTAAACACGTCGAAGTTGTTAGGCTAAATCGACGAGACACGCGTACTGTATAGAATATGTTTTAGTCATTAAATATCGATAATTATGTTATTCGATATTGAAGGTTAAATATCTTACTTTTTAGCAGTATTAACTACTTACGTTAAATTTTCCATAGTTTAACGTAAAAATTAAAACAATTAAAATATGTAATGTCAGAGAGTCAAAATGGAGCTAAGATTATCGATTTTTACACTTAATTTGCCACGGAATAAAGTGCATTATGCACAATGCAATCTGCACTCTCAATGTATGAAAAACGAAATGACACAGAAGCTAGTCTGGCCGATCAGACCACCGGGCGAGTGATATGAATCTTTGATGAAAAATTTCAAGTGAATCTACCTGAAGGCAGCTTTACGCTCCTCCGCCTTGCATCCTACGGGTGGGTGTGGTGTCTCGTCGAAAAATGAGACGATAAAAGCGCGGCCTGAATAAAAGTCAAGATGTTTTCGTTTTACATACAAACGCAAATGCGAGCAAAAATATGCACGGCGAATTTCAGAGATCGGCTCACTAGAAAATTCTGCTTGTCTGCCGGAATTGCGCGGCGTTTTTTAAATTTTCCAATCGCGCGACTCCCAACCGCCTTGGCGATTCACGCGACGCGCGCTTGCTTTATTTATCGCTTTATCACGTTAACGTTGTTTACGTTTTTCGCTCGCGTTCACGTTTTTCGCTCGATAATCATTGGCGCCAACGTTTCCTTTTGGCCCTTTTATTTCATATTCCACTCGTCGCGTCGCGAAATCGCACCAATAACGAGAAAAAAGCGCCGTTTCAACTAGGCGACGAACAAATTCTCGCGAAATTCCGCCAATTACAAAATCCGCGCACGCGTCTGTAAATAAATAAAAAAAAAAAAAAAAAAAAAAATAACGCGTGCATGGCTTGACGGGGCAACAATAACGAGATTTCGGTGCAGCTGAACGTACCGGCGTGGATTCGCGGACGTGACGTCTCTGGCTGAAAATTTTAGCTCGATAGTCTTTGGAACAAAAGGCAGAATCGAAGCGAATCGAAGTATTAAAAAATGTTACTTTTCACAGCAAACTGAAACAATGCTATTTTACCAGAAAAAATATACATCTGCGCGAATTTGCTATTACAAATATATTTGCGAAAGAAAAATGGATGATACGGAAAAAAGCCAATCTTATTTTTTCTACGAATAAAACAAATTTTTACCTTCCGGAATATTCGAATAAGGAAAATATAGAGAGGAGTTTGGAGAAAGAAAGATCCTCAGTTTTTGTTTTTTTTAATAGAGCGTTTCTCTCCGGTTTCTAAAATCTTGTTTCATATATTTTCAAATGTAGGATGTATGGCTGAAGTTTTGACATTTCTTATTGTGCGCACCCAGCGGGAAGATTCACTTGAAATGCGTGGTGTCGAAGTGTCTCATCGCAGTGACACGCAGCGTTGTACGCTCGAACGTCGGAGATATACGCGTGGAAGAAAGGAACAGTCGCTCGAGATAATCGCTCTTATTGTTGCCGGGAGAGAATTTTGCCGCCTGCACGACTAGAATGACTCTCGAAAGTTTCGTCGATTGCGAGAGAGAGGATGAGCCGCGGTGGCGGATCATTTCAGACTCGCGACTGCCTCGCCCTCTCGCCCTCTCGCCTTTCTCGACAGTCGCGAAAAGTCTTCGGGGAAACAGCTGTATAGAAGAGACGAGAGAGAGCTGGCTTGAGGGAGAAAAATGAAGAAAAGCGATCAGAAAAAAAGGAAGGAAAGAAAGGGGGGACGGAGAAGGAGAGAACGAAGAAAACTCTGAAAAGCATTTCCGCGTCTCCGGGAAAAATTCGTTATCGAGAATCGAGGAGTTTACGCGAACGTGCGCGCGTACTTAAATGAGACGGGGGTACACGTTAATGCCATATCGACGGGTCTCTCTCGCCTGCCTTCTAGGCTTTAAAAAGAGCAAGTACCCGAGAGACCGAAGGCGGAGACTTTCAATGCGAACAGCAAGAAACGCGTGAATCCCTCGAAAATGAAGGTCTAATGGGTCATGACTTTTCTCTTCGAGTTTTTCGTTTAAAGCGGTGCGCCGCGCCGCGGCGATATCGAGGAATTTTTTTATCATCGCGGGTTGAATAATTTTATGAGCAATATTTTATAAACCATCATTTTAATGGTTCTCGCGGTATGATCGATGAGTCTATTTCTCGCGCAATCTATTATAATCTCTTTATCCTTAACGTTAAGTAACGTTTTTGAAACGTTTTTAAATCGTGCGAGTATATAATTATCGCATTTTTATGATCGCGTTATTACCGTGCTTCAAATAAGATATAATAAAAAATAAAGAAAATAAATGTCGTCTACGAATTTGGATTTATTGCGAGTATTCATCATTGTGAGTTCACCAAACATTTCGGAAATCGCATTCGATTTATCCTGAAAACGCGCGCTTCCCAGTTGCGGTTTTTCCGCAGAGAAGCCCCGCTAGTTATTTATTATCTCGGCCTCGCGATCCGATTGGAAGGTCTCGTTCGTTTCGATCGACTGCGGCCGAACTTGCCGACGTGGAAGTTTAAAGCGGTGTGCGCGCCGACCTGACAGATCCGATTTAAATTAGATCCGGAGTTGGCTTAATGGTCACGTCTGCAGCGCGCACGCCTATGCATGCAACTCCTGAGAGTTATTTATTGTCTCGGTTGGCTGGCTTGTCGATGAACTAAGCAAGCTTGAATATAGGAGCACCCTCTTACCATTCGTAAACTCCGCGGATGCGACTCCGGGGAAGGATAAAATTTATTTATGCGCGCCAACAAGATTTACCGACAAATGTATATAAAGGAAGCGTATAACGCTTGCATCGCTCTAACTCGAAATACTGTTCCTTCATCCAACATCAGTCCTTTGTTGCTAAAAATAAGATTCGCAGAGTGCACTTCTAAAGTTTTCTAACTACGTAAAAGCGTCTACGAATAGAAATATAGGTATTTCTCAACCTTAATTTAATAAAACCTAACTAACGCATAATAAAAACATTAGTGGATTGTTCAAGGGAAAAAGAACCTAATTTAATCTAATAAATTACGATTTCTAAAAAAAACTAATTCTCAATAGCTGTGATCCTTTTTTCCGTTGTAAGTAAATGAGGGCAGAAGGGAGAAGATCGATTACAGCGGACTTCTTAGAGATTTATCAGGATCGTTGCAGCTATTCGCGTTGATAAACGATGTCTTTCGATCTGACAGAATCCCCACGGGTTCATCTCCTTTTGCGGAATGTGATCCAATTATTCGTCCAGAGTTATCTCGTACCCATCTCGGTACCCCTCGAGAACGAAGGAAGTTAGCCATGCAGTAAGGTCGACGAGGGCGGTCTTCATCTCGGAGCGACAGGGCTGCGAGTGGCTTCCTCGATCAGTGGAGATCTCTCGATCGAGAGACGAAGAAGCCCGATGGTCGATGAAGAAGAGATGATCGCGGCGGATAAACGCTGTATCTTTCTTAGCTTCCTCCCTCTTGCCAAGAAGTACGAGCGGAGAAAAAACGTCGACAACGCTGTCGAAGTGAGTGAGAAGGGGGATCGAGATAATAACGACGTTCCCTACTAATAAAAAGCGAAACGGTGATACCCAGCGTTCGTTGGAGAGAAGTAGCGCTCTCGTCCTCGTCTTCATCCTCGTTGTCGTCCTATACTCGTCGTCGTCGTCGTCGTCGTCGTTGTCGTTGTCGTCTTCGTTGCTACTCGAGACGAAACGAGAGGTCCACCGAGGAAAATTGTGTCTCTTGGAAACGTCAAAGAAGAAGAGAGAAAGAAAGAGAAAGGGCAGCGGAGAATAAAAAGACGACGGGGCGGGATGGAAATGGTGTCAGTCTCGATGGTGGTGGTGGTGTAATAGTAGTGCCCGGGTGGTTCTGGTGGTAAGCTAGAATAAAGTCTCGCACGCGCGCGCGCGCACGGGAAGGCCTGGAGAATTTACGATACCCCTACCCCGTGCCAATAGTCGTTCGAGGCTTTCGCTTGCTTACGATTCGCGCGAGATTGGGCCGAGGTGAGGGTCGGCTCGTTTTCTCCTCGTCCTCCCGTCCGCTCCTTATTCCTTTCGCCCTCTTCCTGGGCGGAAACGCTTATCGTTGAATTACGGGCGCGGGGCACGGTTAAATTTTGCGGAGCGGACAAAGGGGCGATTCAAATTAAACGCTCGCCTTTTCCGACTCCGCCGAGTCCTCGTCCTTTTACCTGCCTGCGCGCTGCCGCTACGTTGCCGCCATCCCCCGGTAGCTTGCTCTAGTCCTTCTCTTTCTTTTGGCGTTTCTTGGTTGCAACCCTTATCCCTCTTCTCGTCTATTTCGCTCCGCCGTTGCTTTCAGAAACGGCTGCCTTTCTCCTGGGCCGTTCAGCGCCATCCCCTTCGCCAACCTCTCGGCTGTCTTTCTTACGTCGTGTGTACGAGGGTAATGACCGAAGAGTGAAAGACAGAGAAGGAGAGAGGACGAGCAACAGAGAAAGAGAAGAGAGAGAGAGAGGGGGGGGAGAGTCGCATGTACTAGTCCCCTCTCCGCTTTCATCCACTTTCATTAGCGGCACCGCGAATCCTCGGCATCCCTCTCGGTGTAGATTACGAAATTCCTGCGCACGGGAATTATCTGCCGCAAATCCTCGCGAGCGAGCTAAAAAGAGGCTTCCGTTTCGTTCATGCGACGATTATGGATCTAGTAAAGGAAAAGTACCAGTGATAAGCTTGAAGCCCTGCCCTGCGAGCAGTAAAAAGCAATTGCATCCGTTTATGTCCATCGTCGCGGCAACGAGAGTCCAAAGAAGTTGAAATTTTGCCTTTTACTATATAGCTAGAGATATCAATTACAGACAAGATTTCTGTCATTCCTTGTTCAATTTGTGAATTAACAAATAATCTGTATATAATGAACTTGACATATTAACTCAGCTACCATACCTTTGTCTGTCTACCTATTTTGTGTACTTTGTCTTTGACAAGCGTATAGAATCCGCAAACATGCAGAACTCCGTATTTCGCTGTTTGCATGAATATATTAAAATAATTATATTAAAATACATCGGATGGTCTTGTGAGAAGCATACAAAATATAAGATTAAATAAAATCGCGTTTTCTTTACAAGAACTTGATTATTTTCTGGAATGTTCAATATCTATGTATATGTTTATACCTATATAAACCTATATGAAAATGAATTTTGAAATTCCCTAACTTTTCCATATTTTGCAGACAATAATGGAGACTTTTCCATGACCGATATGTAATCTTAAATTTTAACAGTTATTGTTGTTAACTTGACTAAAATTTTCAACTAATTGTTATTTTTTTAATTAAAATATTTATGTATTTAAATTAAATACGACATATTAAATCTAACATAACGTAATTTGACACTCAAATACTTAAATATTTTATTTAAAAAAATAATAATTAGTTGAAAATTTTAGTCAAATTAACAACATTTTTTTCTCAGTGTAGAAACAGGGATTGCGGGAAAGATAGAATAGTATAAGATCTTATACTATTAAAAGCAACACAAACTTGGAAGTTTAATAACATAATATAATCCTGAATGCAAATTCAGACCAACAAAAAATAAATAAGTATTGAAAGAAAGAATGAGGGAAAAAGGCAATTAAACAAAAGCACTAAATAAAACATAAATTTTAATTATTTTGTTGATTAACATCGCAAAAGAGAAGCAATAAGGGAACAAGAAATGAACGCAAGAGCGCCTCAAAAGTACCTCTTCATAGTAACACGCAAGAAATGACTTGTAAAGTGCACGAGTTTTGAACGCATTTGATTATAAATGTTAGATATGATATTTAAAAAATTATAAGTACTCTCTCTAACAAGAGCACTTATGAAAATTGTGAGCAAAGTTGAAAATTGCAGGCTCTTTTACATATTTACCTGATTTTGCCAGGTTTTTCCTGGCCATATTAAATTTTCATGACTTTTCGGTTTTCTCGGTTTTCCAGGTCTGTGGCAACCCTGTTATCAATACTCGACTGTGAATTATTATCTACGTTCAAAATGTATAAATGTCAAATATTTGCGATAATTTTCATACCACGAATGATGTGATTAAAATTGTTCTGAAGAATCTTGATACATTGAGATATCAGCAGGAATAACGAGGATACAAGTTGCTAAAAAGCGCTTGCTTGTACCGCAAGAAATTGTATACGTATCGATATTCTACGGTATTCTATTATACATATTTTAATTATGTTCCGTGAAATATCTCACATTTTTGCAAAGTACTTCCATGGACATTCTTTCTGTCATACTCATCGTAGTTACGCAAATTATAATAGCGAAATATGTTTTACGCGAAATGTATTGTGAAATTTTTTAATCATTATAAAGATAAAAATAGACTATATAATTTGTTACAGAATAAAAAATAATTACACTGTTGAAAAATTTTTGTACCTTTTGTAAAAAAAAATCTGCTGGTTAAAGTTTTTATGTAAAGTAATCAACATTATAAATATGTATAATACATGTGTAGATTTAACATATGTCTGCTATATTAATTGAACTTACAATTAATATTAATTGAACTTAAATATAAAATGTAAAATTATTAAAATAATTTAAAAAATATGTTAAAGTAATACAATTTGAACGTATTTATTAAATATGTTAAAATTTACATTTACAGAAAAAGAGTGTTGATTTTACTCTATAACAGAAGTAAAGATGATTCAGCACAAGATTTAACATAAAAGTTAATTATACATTAATTATACATAAATTAATTATACACACAATTAACTTCAAATTACGATCAAAATTACATTTTTTCTGTTAAAATATTAACATAATATCGGTGTTACCATTTAACACATCCATATTATGTTAAATTAACACAAATTTGAGTGGACTGTTTGCATGTAATTCATGTTATATTTGACACAAATTTTCCAACTGATAGAAAATAATACCTACTTTAATGTCATAATGTCACATTAACATGTGACACACATTCAAAGTTTCTTTTTTATTAAACTAAAACGTGGCGTCTATAAAATCAATAGGATAAACTGCAACTCTTTAAACTCTATTCCAGTATTATGGAAAATATGCAGCGATAGCTGAAAAACTGGCAGAAAAGCGCATATGGCTGAGGAGCCGATACGAGCGTATAAATGTCCAGAATGAAACATTAATTTACTGTAATAGCAAGCATATACGAGTTACGAGCATATGACAGGAACTGGATTACCCGGATGAAGCTTATTCTAAAATTTTCATTGTTACGAATGTATTATCGATAGCGTCAATTATTTATGATAAAAGCTCGGTTAATGGATTACGTGAAAGAGGGTCGCACAGAAAGCATTGCAAGCTCTGTCCATGAATCGATAAGCATATCATACAATTCCACTAACAATTCCTTCTTCTCGCTTCTCTTTTTACTCAATGTCTTTTAGATGTTCGCAGAGCTCGGATAATATTTCTGAACTCTCTACGGGCAAATCCGGAAATTATATTAATCCGCCGTTTTTATAATCGGAAAATAGAATCTGAATAAATCAGATTTATCGGTCAAAATGGAAGAAATTAAATATCGGTCTATTACTCCCTCGGTGCTTCTGCATTCGGATCACCGAGTATTCACGATAACGAGCCACTTCGATATAATGACAAGCACTTCGCGCAGCTTTTATGAAAGTGGGATGCACTTCGCTTGGTGGAAGTATATAGATGTCGCTCCCCCTGATAAGGTCTAATTGTACCTTTTCGCATAGTACTTATTTTTATATACGTGACATATCACTTGCTTGCCGCAAAGATTCCCAAATGCAGCGTGAGAATCGATTTTTTCTAAACTACAAAATGCGAATTGTAAGTACGCTAAAAAAATATTTAAAAAATTCAATTAAAAAAAATGAGTACGTAATTAATTTACTTAAAAAAATTTAATTTAGATTTGTCAAACAATTTGTAATTAGAATTAAGAAAGCGTGTGACGTTTGATACATCCTGTATGCATAACTGCTACAGAGAGAAAACGTTTGAGAGCCACTGACGCTCGGACATTTCGCGAAACCGAGAAAGCTGTATTTCGTTCGCTTCTATGTTGCGCGGGGCCATTTTGATCCCGCACAATGGTACCAGGTTCGCGTTTCACCGCTCATATTTATGAAAATAAAATCGGGAGAGTGGAAACACGTATAAAAGAAAGAAAAGAGAGAATTAAAGACGACTGTCTCGGCGGAGAGCGAGCACCGATCCGGATCGTCGACTATTTACGGCTCGAGCGGAAACTCGGTCGACGGTTTTCGGTCCTCCGAGCGGAATAGCTTCGGCGAAATTGGACCCGCACGGCGACGGCGACGGCGACGGCGAACGGCCGACTCCACGATTTTCCGATGGTCAAGAGGTCAACATACGAAGCCACTATCGTTGAATTGGCAGCGGGGAGAGGGAAGTCACGGTTTTTCTTATAAAAGCGATCCCATATCGACATCGTGTTATCGTCGATAGTAAGTCGTACATTCTCCGAGAATATTCCTCGATTTTGCTTTCTCTCTCTCTCTCTCTCTCTCTCTCTCTCTCTCTCTCTCTCTCTCTCTCTCTCTCTCTCTCTCTCTCTCTCTCTCGGGACATATACAATATCGATTATCGCGAAAGAGAATCCGGATCCGAGATCAAACGTGAAACAATACAAATATTATCACGATCGACGCTACTATTACGAAGTAACGAGATGCATCAACTTTGGCAATTTATTTCGAGACTAAATTTGCATTTTTTTCACGCCGATTTGATAGTAAAGTACGGTTCACCGAGCTGATCTCGAAACTTCGTAAAGACACTCTGTGAATTTCAAACTCGAGGTATTAAACAACTGAAAGCGATATGGCAGTACCTTATACCGGCGCTATACGCGGAAAGAGTGCCGCTTCGCGAGACCGGGATCCATCGGCGATCTTCCACTTACGTTTGTGGATTTTGACGCGACGCCATTGAGTATTCAGGACGGCGAATGGCAGCGCCCGGTTAATGACTCTCGGTATTCCGCTGGAAGTGCCATCCGTCGAATTGGAATTCTTCATTGAACGCGCCGACGACGAGCTTACGAAGTAAAAAGGAGGGGAGAGAAAGAGAGAGAGAGAGAGAGAGAGAGACCCGATTTCGCGACGGAAACTGGTTCCCTTCTTGAACTATTGGCTGTCTTTGGCATTTGCGAGGAATAAGACCCCGCCGGTTCAAATACAATCGAATTTTATTAACCGCGCCGGATAAAGAGGTAGCTGATACGATTACGCGACTCGTTCACCGTCTTCTTAACGGCTTACTTCGCTTCAATTTAATACACTCCCCCCCCCCCCTGATGTAATTTTTTTATGCGCGTTCGAAATAAAATAAAGTTAAGTAGAGCGGAATGTTTCGCGAAACCGCCAAGGTTCCTCGAGTGAAGCCTTCGGCAAAGTGATGAAAAGAGTATAGATATAATCTTCGAACTCTTGTTCACGATGATGGTTTATAAATTTTCATAGAATTGTGAATTTTATTGTAGAAGTTTGAAGCCATATCGCGCGGAAGACCTCTATGACAAAATATAAATTTCAAAGAAGAAAGACTATTTGTCTTGCGACTTTCCAGCTATAACATGTAATATAATTTTAATCTCCTTTTGTCGAACTTTGTATTAACTACCGTTGCAATATGCAAAAGATTAGAAAACAGTCTGGAAAATTTGCATTTTGAGGAAAATTTATGGATTTATACGTCACAAAAAAATCTCAATTTACAGATAAAATATTCGTTAATATTTTTCTTTTAAATTATTATTGGCAGTTTTGTGATAAGCGAGAGATTTGTGGCTTTTTGTACTCGTCAGGGTCTCTTATTTAAGCAATAGTGTTAAAGTGAAGGATAGGAAATATAGCGCGGCGCAGAGCGGCCATATCGGTAATGATCGCGGAAAAGAGAAAGCGTCAGATTTACTCCTTAATAAGATGGTGGCAATATCTTAGGCGCCGAAACGCTTTGTTACTCCAGGAGGAGCGATGTCATTACTTGCGAACAGGTCGCGTTCATCAACGTCTCCCCCCCTCCCCCTCGTGAAAAAAGGGAGTCTGTATAATATCATACCATAAATCATGCGGCGGTCACTGCCAGAATGATACATCAATTAGACGGAAATGGAAGCGGTTGCGCGCGAGCTCAAGTTAAGAAAAACAAACGTGATAAAAAATGATAATTAGAAGAGGTCCGTTCCTCGAGAAATGAAAATTAATGCGAGATAGCTAATACGAATGAATTCTGCGCCTCGCTAGTGCTATCGCGAATTCCGCGCGAGTTTTCTTCTTAAAATAGCGTCAAAACTACTTACTACGACAAAAGTTATAAGATTCTGTAAATACTACGGATAAGAAAAGAATAGAGTACAATTTGAAAAAAACAATATATATAAAATCTTTACTTTAAATCTTGAAAAAAACAAAAACAATTTATTCATTATATAATCTAAGAGACGAATTTAATATAGAAAATCTCGAAAAAATGGACATTATTTTTTTATTATACCGTTTTTATTAGTCCCGTCAGGCATGCTATAGTTGCGATAATTATTTCCCTGATTCAGAGAGAAAGAAAGAGAGGTTGGCAAACACTGCTGTTTGATAAATAGGCGGTCCAACAATTGGCAAGAATTTCACTTGCAGTCACAGTATATCGCGTTGTTAATGTTGACTGCGAGATGGTTGTGGGCAATGGGAACACGGACTGTTAGTCGTTACATTGGTTTCATCGCGAGGGGAACGCGTGCCTCCGGTACTGCTATGTCCGCATAGTAATACGAGCGGTAATGCAGCAGTGCCCTTATTGTAAATTACGAAGGGAGTGCTTAATGCGTTGCCGTAGGCAATATGCACTGCAGATTTCCCACACTGCGATGAGAAGCGATCGAACTGAGAGATGTAATAATTGAATACTTAGTTATACAGATCGATGAAACAATTCTCGGATTGTCTGCTGACGGTACACATTAATTAACTTGCAAATGCTAACGTCCGAGCGTCCGTTCATTCAATACGCACATGGATAAAACGTACTTCGTTATATACGACTCGTAATTATATTTGTAGATGTAACTCTCATAAGTATCCCATTAAGATTGGAAAAATACGTTTCAGTAAACATATCGTAAACGGAAGATCAAATAAAAAATAATTAAATATAATTAAATACCACATATATAATTACACATTATGTCTTTCTCGCGTTTTTTGAAAGTGGAAATTGCTAATCAAAATTTCAGCTCCAAGATCTAACAAAAAGTCAAAATGCTATTGACGAAATTAAAAGAGAAAGAAAAATCGATCCTACATCGTTAATTACAATAATAACAATCGGTAGTTTTACGAAACAACATGCTTTTCAATTGCTTTCGGGAAGCCGAAAGAAATGACGAATGTAACCGCAACTATATATAAACGCGAATACCTTTAAGAAATATCTAAAGCTATATCGCTTTAGCCGATTCCTATATCGATTCTATTACCGAGCGGATATCTTTCGCGCCAATTCCATAGTCATTATCCTCCATACTGTGCGATATGGCCAGGCGATGTCCAATGGGACAACTGCATAACGCAATAAAACGTCGACCGACCGCACGGCGGACAGCTTGGTCTGAGCTTTTACGAGTTCGCTCTCGCCAGCCAGGTCCAATCGTCGGATTATGGGGAAATTCGGATCACCGCCGTACCCTGTGCACGTGTCCCTCTTCTCTCTCTCTCTCTCTCTCTCTCTCTCTCTCTCTCTCTCTCTCTCTCTCTCTCTCTCTCTCTCTCTCTCTCTCTCTCTCTCTCTGTCGAGAGAAAATTACGCTACGAAAAGCACTTTGACTCCCGAAACGCCCACCACGGTACACGCACAGCCGCTTTCGTTGCTGGGAAGCCAAAACACTACTCAATCGTAAACAGCAAGTTAGAGAGGCGGCTCGCTTTTATAGACCAGTTTGCAATTTGCGTAACTCGAGACATCCACGATAAAATGATTGCTGTGTGCGTACTCGTATTTAACTCGATAATAACGCGGGCTAAGAAGACCGTAACAAATTATGTGTTAATTATACATATCTGATAAAAATATTTTTAACGAAAATGAACATAAAAATTACTTTTGCGATGAAGATACAAAATATGAAAAGACCGTGATAAAATTATAAACGTGGCAAAACTTTCTCTGATATGCAACTTTCCTGGGAATTATCGTTTACAAAACGAAATAATTGCGGCAATAAATTCGCAGAGATATGTAAACGTAATTTGCATGAAATGCCAAAATTCAAAAGCACATTTTAATCGTGCGCGAGAAACGATAAGTCCGCGGTGCGGTGAATAACAGAGGAATGCATCACCGAAGATACATCGCCGAGTTCATTAAAATTAATCGCGAGCGCGTATGCCCCGCCATCTACTGCGATCGTATATAGAGTCGGCTGATTAAACAGATTGTCATACGTTGCTTATCACACGTACTTTATTTACAGGTGTATAACGCGGCATATAATAAATGCGCATCCGACCAACCGCGCGGCCCCGTGTTCGCTGGTTCGTCTGTACACACGCCGTGTCGGAACGATGGTACGATGTATGTTTCGGGAAGTTTGCCCGACGCCATGGTTATGCATTCGGGCGTCGTCGTGGGGCCAGTGTCATCAAATTTTGCATAGCCACCTAGCTTTTATTCGGTCGCGGTCCAACTGGTTCATTTGCATTCAAAATTCTCCGAGCAAGAATTTTCGTCTTCCCTCCCTCTATCTATCTCTATTTCTCTCTTTCTCTTTCTCTCTCTCTTTCTGTTTCACTTAATTTTTTTCTACCGCGAGACAATGAGCGTCCTCCACGGGACAATTCCCGTTGAGAGATAGTCGAAGGGGAAAAATCTTATCGACACAGGAAGAGACAGTTAAGAAAAAGTAGTGCGAAAAGTGCTAAGTTAAGTTCGGCACAAGTTACCACTCGTCGTCGATTTTGTCAATTCTCAACGAATTGGCCAACGGCACGGTCGTTCGCTTGCAATCGGGAAGGATTTAGCTGACGCGGCCAGAAAGTTTCGACGGCGAAATCTTCGCAGACGACCGTCTCGAGTCAATTTAGAATTCCTCGCGATGTAAACGCATTCCTCGCTTCGTGCTTGTGGCACGACAATTGATTGCATTTCATTGTGATAAATGGAGAGAACGCGAAGGAACAAGGTTTTGTTTTATTGGGTTGATTCATAAATAAGTTCCCTTTTACTTAATAAACTGAATTTTTATATTTATAAAGCGTTTTAACCCTTTAGGGGCCTGTGTACATAATTAT
The DNA here is from genome assembly GCF_030848805.1 of Temnothorax longispinosus. Taxonomy (NCBI): domain Eukaryota; kingdom Metazoa; phylum Arthropoda; class Insecta; order Hymenoptera; family Formicidae; genus Temnothorax; species Temnothorax longispinosus. The sequence goes on along the minus strand of NC_092363.1, from coordinate 23,054,124 downwards.
GTAATTTAAAAAAAAAATTAAAAGAAAACTGAAAAAAACTAAAAAAACTAAAAAACTTTCATCAGGGACGTCTTTTAACTATCTTATAAATTATAACATTTTACTCCAACGGGATCGATGTGTGGCCCTTAAAGGGTTAACAATATAACTACTAATTCGTAAATGATACACTCTTAACTGCTTGCAGCAGATAAAATAATTAGATGGACCGTGGGTAATATGTTAGTTTCTCAGAAGAAGTAATTCAGTAATTATATGTAGCAAAACTTATTTATAAATTAACCCAAACATCCAAAAGTCAAAAGGAAAAAAAGAAGAAGAGAGAAAGATTCTTTTCCCAACGACAGTTGTTTTTGTATAAATGTAAATGTCCATAAAAAAAAAGTTAATAATTAGTTTTATAACAGAATACAGAAGACAGTTTCAACACGCCCTTTCAACTCTCTCTCTACATCAGCAATCAAATTTTGCTAATAAATTATCACACATAAAACGCAGCTTCTATATTTACGAAAATGATTTTTATCGGTAGATTTATCGTCGCCCTTTTTTGGCCGATGTAATCATATTCCAATCATCTCTCGGGCCGTAGCTTCTGCCGTAGCATCCGCGATGCCGCCGAGGCAAACCGCACCGGATGCAAAACTGTTACGACCTGACTACGACGGTCTACGAATGCTGACTCAGGGTCAAGCGACGGATTATGAGAACTCGTGTCACTCTGGCCGTTTCCCTCCGAAAACGTCCCGACAATGCGCTTAGTTCCTGCTTACACACGTGTAATTTACACCCCAGCCGCTGCGCGCAGAAGTTCCCTTCTGTTTGCAAACCCCCGTCTTCCGTGTCGCGCGTGACAAATGAATGTTTTAAATGCATAAAACAAGGGATGAAGCGTGCCATAATAATATATGGTATGTAAAAAATATAAAGTGATATAAGCGTGCAGGAAAGATGCAATTTCTAATAAACTGAAAAATTGAATTGCTCCGCAATTCAAAGATAACTGGTAAATATCAGTGTGTATTATATAATGCCTGTATTTATAAATAGTATCAATTATATACCTATTTAAAATCCTCTCCTCGCTACGCTTATGATTATATAACAGTTACAACCAAACGATCGTAAATAGCTCTGATAAACAGAGCGATATTGAAGATACAGATGCATTCCGCGTGCGAGACGATTTTACGGATGACTCCTCCCCCTCCTCCACTTCGTCCCTTTCACTCGCAGATTTCCATTTTCGCCGTTTTACCATTTTCACCATTCCACCGTTCGCAGATGGTGTACCGAGTGCATCGTACCACGCCGGCAAACAACCGCCCCTCCGGTTTTCCCGAAAGGACTCCGCTGAAAGTTTCGACTATTTCGCGCGATAACCATCGCACCGCCGCTAACTCGCTCATGCATATGTGCGCACACCGGTATACGTGTATCGATCTATTTACTGGCGTGTACGTGTGTGCACGAATAAATATACACGTGGACGCGCGAGCGCGGAAAGGCGTGGGAGGGTAGAGAAAACGGAAAAGGAATATCTCTCCCATTTAGCCGAAATGCACTGCGTTCTTTGTTCACTTTGCACGCGTTTCTTCGTTCAAAATTGCAAAACGTGCAGTATAAAGCGCGGTTCACACTTAAACGAAAATAACAGTCACGTTAAACTCGAATTTTAACGTCACCATTCGCTATAGCGAGCTCTACTCTTCTGCGCTCGCTTGCACAAAAGAACTTTTTAAAAAACTCTTTTCATAGGTCATTAAAATATATGGTGGACGATTGCTGGTCATTTTATTCTACAATTACCATTTTGGCGTAAGAACAGGGCTAGTTGTTATTATTACATTTTTCAGTAATTAATTTAGTATTTACTGATATTATTGTCATACACAGATTTGTATTTGTAACGTTGTAAATTGATGTTAAATTGAAATAACGAGACTATCATATCTATTTGCTTGTTTAGAAATATTGTTTTCGAGTAACTTCAAGTACCAATGAAATGCCGAAGAATTGCAGTGTGCCAAAGTGCAATTAAGAAAAAAAGAGCTGCAATATTGCGAAATTCGTCGCATCTTATCACAAAGCAAACCCCCGCTCTTACGGCAAATTTAATTTTCTTTGTCTCTCATAACATAACAAGTACAATATTACAATTTATGTCCTTTGCAACGAGTATTCAAGGATGTTACATCGATCGTACAACGGAGCAGTGGCATAACGTAAGCCGTATTAGCGAGCCGTGCGTTCAAGAACGAAGAGTCTGCACTTGGAGAGAAGTTTCCTCGGGAAAAGCCGCGTCCCCGTCGCGTCGGAAAGCGAAGCAATCGCGTTTTATTCCCCAAACTTGATGCTGCACTTGGCCTGACTTTGTGCAACCTGCGAGGTTGCACCGTCTTCCCGTCTCGCGGTTAACGATTCCGATTGCATTCGAGTGTGCATTTCCGCGTTACTACGCAAACCGCTCACTGTCGTGCGTTCGTTCGGTCTCTCCTCGGTCGACCGCAGCATTTATTCGCGGACTCACGGCGTCACGCAAAAATGCGGATTATTCTGTGCGAGGTGCTTTGTAGTCGCGCGGAATTCACATCCGCGGAATGCTAACTACGTACGACCTTATAAACGATTATGCGCGCGTGGCATCCCGAATAACGTGCCGTCATATGCCTATACCGACGAAAATAAAACGTTAGCGCAGCATCGTCTTTATCTGCGTACATTTTATTAACGAGAATTTAAATGCGATTTTATAGTAAGAGTTTGTCGTTAAACCAGCAGATTGTTACACCAATTTCATCGTATAAAGATTTACAGACGACTAACACTGTCTAGAGGAATAAAAAGTGTAAAGTAGTCGCGTCTATCTTAAACAAGTACTTTTCTTCATCTATATATATATATATATATATATATATATATATATATATATATAAGTCACTTATATATACTTCTGTCTGTCTGTCTGTCTGTCTGTACGCGAACTACTCATTCGTTAGTGAACCAAATTTTTACCAAAAGTATATGAAATAGGGGTAGAATTTCCCGGGAGTGCAATGATGTCGCGGCTTTTTTTTTTGCTACCCATTTCTGGAAACCGGTTCCGAAATTTTTTCAAATTTTACGAGAATTAATTGACTAAATCTTAAAGAATTGTATATGAAGTAAGGGTAGAATGTCCCAGAGAGTGCCATAAAGTGTACAATTTTTCGTTACCGATCTTTTTGGAAACCGGACTCATTCGTTAGTGGACCAAATTTTTACCAAAAGTATATGAAATAAAGGTAGAATTTTCCGGGAGTGCAATGATGTGGTTAATTTTTCGTTACCGATCTTTTTGGAAACCGGTTCCGAAATTTTTTCAAATTTTACGAGAATTAATTGATCAAATTTTAAAGAATTGTATATGAAGTAAGGGTAGAATGTCCCAGAGAGTGCCATAAAGTGTACAATTTTTCGTTACCGATCTTTTTGGAAACCGGTTACGAAATTTTTCCAACTTGTCGGGAATTAATTGACCGAATCATAAAGAATTGTATATGAAGTAGGAGTAGAATTTCCCGGGAATTGCCATAAAGTGTATAATTTTTCGTTACCGATCTTTTTGGAAACCGGTTCCAAAATTTTTCCAATTTTTCTGGAAATAATTGACCGAATCTCAAAGAATTTTATATGCTGATTTTTTTGAAACCGCGAGTTTCCCCTCTCTCCAAACTCACTTATTAATTAAGAGCACCAATAGAACCCCATAAAACCCAAGCCCGCTTCGCGCGGGCTCAAAATCTAGTTAACATATAATTTTGTAAAAAGGTATTATTGTATGTATAATATTATTTTAAGTCGCACAGAGAACTACATTATTACAACAAAAATCGTTTACGGTAATGAAATGTAATGTAATATAATGTAATGAATATAATGTAATATAATGTAATGAGTATAATGTATAATGAAAAATTATTAAAGATTTGTTTTTAGGTATTAGGTATTCATACCGTTAATTCTCATAGGTGTATATCAACTATTTATTTTAATCGCTTGACTGAGAATTTTGTGCATTTTGATTTAATGCTGCTTAATATTTTAGTTTATATCATATGTCATAGTTTCTCATATATAAATAAATTTATTTTTTTGAATTGTTTTTATAGAAATCAAATTAAATGTGATACCCGTTGGAAAAATATATTGTTGAGAAATTATGAAATTTTCAGAAACATTCAATAAAAAATGCAGTTGTTAAAAATTATTGCAACCGTAATTAACCTCGCACTCTCTTCCATGTTTTTTTTTTTACATATTTATTTAGCTCGTTTATTTTACATAACGTGTAAATTCACGAGAAACACGTGTCACGTGTCCCGAAAAGTAAATGCTCGCGATATATTTGCAAACTATGTTAAATTATAATAAAAAAAAAGAACTTATTTGAAAATGTAACAGAATAGAGTTTCTCTCGCTTTAAAATTTTCGCGAAAGTGAGGCACACTCTGAAACTTGATAATGACGATCGGTAGTACAAAGAGGCAGACCTTTCGCTTCGGCGAAAATTTCCCTCTTGAACTTTCCCGGAACATTCTCAGTAGCTTTGTACTGTGACATCGTAAAAAGACGCGAAAGAAAAGGCCTTTTGTACGGTATTATACCATTGCACCTGATACTTTGCGATTTGCACGCTACATAATCTTAAAGATCCGTCCATGTGTCTCGGCGTGAGCATTACACGGAGCGTGAACACGAAAATTGAAATCATTTCTCACAGTACATATTACGTTTTTACACGCCTCATAAATAACGCTACAATCCGCATTCTGATAGAAAGCGCCGTTCGTCAATCTTGTCGTCACACACTTTGCGTGTTAAAAAAAGAGATGATTCATAAAAAGAGAATTTTTTTTCCCTTGTCGGCGGCTGTCAATTCGCGATTGTTACCGCGTCGATATGCGTGCTCATCGATGCCACGTCAGGCGGTATCCGCGAAAAAAAAGGAACGGGCGACAAAAAGCAGCATTACTTACGCGCCATCTCTCATTACCAAACGCGTAGGATTTGTTCGCCGTGCGAAAAACTCCGACGCGCGCGCGCGCACACGCGGAAAAATCAGCGGCCGGGCAAATAGAAACGAAAGAGACATACGCACCGACGAGCGCGCTGGATGAATTTTTAACTTGATTTCGCAAACGAGCAAAATGAAAAACGCGTCGACGCGTCAACAGAAAAATTGCTCGGTACTGAAAATTTGCCAATCAGACGAAACGTCAATTCGCGCCGCGTGTACGCCAGAACAAAACTGTATCGCGTAATTTCTTCCTTTTCTCGTTTCAGCGTCGAGTGTTTTAGCATAAAAAAATCTAGTATTGAGGCAACAAGATAATAATAAAATGCATTTATTACGCCAAAAAGTCCAAATACATGTTATCTCTAATAATTTTTCAAAAGTATGCTATATATTTTTATTATATAATACATAGTTTTCTGGCCATATGATTTAAAGTAGTAATATACAATTCTTATATAATTCTACAAAATATTTTTTTAGCAAAATAAAAATAATACCGACATTTTTTACCATCGTTTTTATTGTGAATATTTTTTGTGTCGTGTATAAAACGGTGACGATGTTAGAAACTATATTCACAAAATAAATAAGTACGACGTGTCTTACGTCGACCAGGAAAGAAATTCAATGGATTGAAAGCTTTGTATCTGTCAGTGCATATGCGAAGTACATAAGAGGACCATGCGGGACCATACAAAGCCTGAGCTACATGTCTTTTTGCAAAGTTATCTAATTTCGCAATAGCGGATCAAGCGTGGTTCAAAACGACAAAGTCTTCGAGAAACTAGCAAAGTTGTTTCGATACAAGCTATCATATGTATAAATTATGTTTCAACATTTTCGGATCAAACAGCTTTCCGTCGAGAAATTTCACTTCAAAACTTAAAATTTAGAATAAAAGAATATATAAAATTAAAATTATAAGCCTTTTCTTCATCGTATATAAGATATCTCATCTTTAAGAGAAAGACCTATTAAATATATACAGGTCCGTTTTTTTTTGTTCGCAAGGGTTGAAAATCAACTAAAACATGTAAATTTGCTGAACTCCTTCTGAATATATCCGAATAAGATAAAATAAATGTCATAAATTTTAAAGAGTATACCATTTTTATTCCAAATATTTATTATTTGTTATTTTGCTCACTAAATAATTACAGTAGCACTTTTACGATTTCTTCCATCTGCTGGGAAGACGAAAAAGTTTGCTCGCAGTAAAATATTGAGAGAATAATTTTATGGTTTCGCGCTGCGATATTAAAAATCGCTGAAAACATGAAAAAGCTGTGTTCCACTTTGTTTGCCAGAAAGCTTGTTCTATATATTTCGCCCGCTATCGATATTTAAAGCTTTTTAATCAAAATGACCTGATGTTATTCCGAAGCAATTCGTATTAATTATCAGGAAATCATTACGTTTTAAACCGCACGCGACGAACGTAATCGCGTATATAGGTAACACGAAAAGCGATGCACGCGCGAAAAATGCTTTTCCGACCTTTTAACCCACTTCAAACGGTCATTTGTAAAACAACGTAAATCACTTTTCTCAATTCAGTTTTTACGATTGCAAGATTTGATTTTCCCTTAATCAATTTATATATTTTTCGCAAATTTTTTGCACAATTTATAATACCGCCGTGCAAAAATTAAATAACTTTTTAAATATTTGACTGCACGCGAGCTCTTATCTCTCGATACATATAAGAAAAATGAGAAACGGATGTGAAAAGTGGTATTATAATTAATCAGGTAGCAATGAATAATTATAAGGTACCTACTTATAAGCAAAAATCTAAAATAGAGAATTTATTTCCTAAAATTTGTATGGCATTGATTTTGCTTCTATCCTCAAGAAATTCAGACCGTTCAGACGTCTCATTGTTAACTCAACTTTGTAAACCAGAGAGATGAATCAGCATTTATGTAATACTAAAGTACTAGCAACTGTTGCGAATGTATTAATATTTATCAGAAAGATTAATGAATAGTATTTTCCAGATATCAAGTTTCAAGATTTCTGTCATTTTCAAAAAGCATTAATAATATCATAAATTTTTTAGATATAATTATGCACGTGCAAGTCCACTTTTGAAATGCGAAAAAGTGGAAAATAAATAATTTTGTTTAAAAAATTCAGAAATATCTAATTTATGTATTTACAATATTTATATGTTTCAATCTGCGTGCAAAGATGTAAATAGGTCAAAGTGCTTGAAAACGTCAAATAATCTGCTTTGCAGAGAAGTCAAATTTCATGAAAAGTATGAAAAATTGGCGCGCTTCAGGCTTAGGCAAGCTGCCACGACCAACGAATGCAAATAGGCCAACGATGAAAGCATCGCGCAGACTCACAACTTCGATGCACCATAAAACTTCGTTTGCACCGTACAATCGTGACGATTAACGACGACGAAACTCAATCGCGCAATCGTATCGATGAAAATAATCATCGATTTACTCGCCGTCGATGCCAGTTCAATTCCGACGAAGGGCACACAACGTGACACAGAGCGAGAGAGAATGAGAAAAAGAATATTCACAATCCAAGAATAAAATATTCACTTCGATCCATTTTCGTATACATTTTTTAATTGTCAGTAATGGAATGGCGTGCCTTTTAGCATAACCTACCTACCGCATTGGCTAAAAGCGTATGAAGCTTGTAATAAACTGTAGTTCAACATTTAATAGCTTAAAAGCGTGCAGCACTTTCAAAATATCAGAATATTATTTATATTATTAGTCCTATGTATAAATATCTAATATGATTAAAAAATATATATCTCTTTTCAGAAAGTTTTTGGAGAGTACCTCGATACTACTTCAATTACGAGAAAACATCTCCCGCTTTCCCGTGTTCTACCGAAATACGAAAGATAGATAGAAAGTAAAATAAAAGCTCGAGGAAAGAGTACGCTCGATTCTCAAGCATAAACTTCCGCAAAGTGCGGGGGCGGCGAGACAAACAGATGCACGAACTTCTGTACGCGACGGTATCGCATCGGAAAAGGCGAATAAGCGATTTTCGAAAGATGTAGTTTCCAAGACAAGAAAATTGTACCAGAAGAGAACGGCAGAAGGAAGAAGAGAAATCTCCGTAATTTAAAAAGAAAATTCTACTGTCGGAATATTGTCAATAATACTTTATCGGACAGATGATTTTGCGTAATATTGAAAATATATATTGATTTTAAAGTTATTAAGATACCCATGGCGACGGCTGTATCTAATTAACGTTAACAAATGCTTTCTTGCGCACTGATTCTGATACGAAAAGCTACTTTTATCGTGGCGCAAAGTTACTCGGTTTCGCGATGGCGGTTGTTGTTGCGCGTAAACGTCACAGCATCCGGCGTCTCGTCGGCAAACGCGCGATAGTGAGAAAAGGTCTTCAGCGATCATTTTCCTCCCCTTTTCTCGCAGCCTCACCAATCCCTCCCTACTGCTGCTGCTGCTGCACCCCGTTCTCGCGAGGAGAGACGCGAGAATCGATCCGGCAGTCGACGCGAGAGAAGATGCACTCTAACACGACGCCCGACGACGACGACGACGACGACGTCGACGTCGACGTCTCCTGTCGGGCGGCGGTAAGCCACCATCACCAGCTACCTAGAGACTCCCGAAAATCTCTCAAAGTGAGAGAACTCGATTGAGGACCGGCGCGGCGCCGCGCGCCGCAACGACGTCGACGTCGCAGTGTAGACTTTGTCGATCTCTCAGCAGCTCTCGTTGCGCCTTTTAATTGCATCCATTACGATGGATGCCGTTTCCTTGTCTCATCGCCACGCGACGCTTCTCGCATTTAACGACCATCCGTCCGTCACGCTCGACAGTCACCTTGCCGCACGTATAATCTTTTCTATTGTACTACACTTCATCTTCATTTTACTTAATTACTAATTTAACGTCTTTCGAAAAACTGGCGGTGATTAAATTTCCACGGATTAACAGTGAGAAAAGAAAGAAAGATAAAATGTAAGGTACCATTGCCGGTCATTAATTCGTGAGCAATTGTGGGAAATTAAAATTTCAAGGAAAAAGAAACAATCTATGTGGGCCGTGATGCGTCACATAAATAATTACCGGCAAATTAAATAATTTGTTTTGTCGTAATAGATAATGATAAGTCGCAAAAGTTACTCGCGGGTTATTTTCTCGTGATTTCTTCACTTCTTATGTCATAATACAGGGCGATTAATGTAGATATTAAGGAGTCTTAATAAGCCTTCTCTAATTAACAGTCTCATTTTTTTATATCCAAGCGGCCCGTTTGCTTTCGGCGTTATGTCACTGGACTCCGGCTACATATTCATCGTCTTAAATTGATACCTCATGACGTAAGAATGTAATTTCTTGATTATGAATGCCACGGCCAGCCCAACAACCGGAGAAACTGAAGTAACGGTGTGTTCGGCGACGCGCGTTAATATTTATGAGACACTATCATCGCGACGCGCACGAAGCTCGCTCGAGACGACATATTGGTCGCCAGCGGATTACGCGTTTTATTATAATAAATAATCGTGGCTATAAAACGTGCCCGTCAACCGCGTGATGATGCATCGGATGCGGCGCTTAAAAAACAGCCCGTAAATCAGCCCGGGAATCGATACGATGCATCCGGCGACGATAAAAATCGTACTATCGCGCGGCGCGGCGCAGCGCCCTATCAAATTGCGCCAGTTTTAACAGGCGTGTCTCTAAACATTTGTGAATTTTATTATAAACCAAGTGGAACAGAAATTTCGTCCATTTGCATTGGTTTAATATATATCCCCCGCGTGTGTGTGAATCGATAGCGTTACAATTCCACCGTAAAAATCACGTCCGGCGGGACGTTTCGAGCTTATGCCTGACGTATTTCGCGCGTTTCCGCCGCGTCCCTGATAAAATATATCACCGGTCGCATCGATTTCTCAGGCTACAGCGGACACAATGAAAAGCGGAAAATCGAATTAATTTACACTTAAAGCTTTGAATGATCGGTGATTGAAAACCCGGATTTCGTCACGCCGTCGAGCGTTGCGAGCTCGGATTTGAAATAGGCTAAAATTGAATTCCGAGTTCGAAATTTTGTGCTCCTCATGTTTTCAATTTAACGAACAATTTACATTTACGCGTTTCATCGTTATCTTCGCTAGCTATATAAATAAGATATCTGCGATATTTTCTCTGGAATACTTTTCTCAATAATCTTTGAAAAATTCATACAAGTACGAAGTGATTATTATCGAAAAGATCACGAACGTGTAACAATTTTCGATATATAATTGCATTATCATTGTTACAATTTCCCACGAGAATATGATAATATACGTGGGTATTTAACGGATCAATTGATCACTGATGAATGAAAATCTTGATAACAAGCCACACATAACATTCGAACAGACTTGTGATACATGACACGCGACATATTCTGACCTGGCAAATACATTCGTCAATTATTGCAGAATTTAACTGTTGCGAAAATTGATTGCGCTTGCCAAACACGGATCGTTTACATTTCATATCGCTTAACGCGCGAATGCCGTTTTATCATATTAAGCGAGCAAACTAATTCCCGTGTCGTATAATAAATGTCACGCGAAATGCAACACGGAGTCCTTCGTTCGATTAGTGCTTTAATAAATGCGAATTAAACAGAATTTTTCATGCTTTATCCGAATTCTATATACTATATAGAATTTACTTTTCACGATATGTAGAGTCCGCATTTATTAATAATGTCGGCTTAGCGTTGGAATAGATGGAATCGGACAAAATAAAATATGAGAAATCTCACTAATATCGGAAATTTTTTTAATGACAGATTCTTTGATAAATTTAAAAAATTAATTTCCTTATATATAGATATATTTTTTTTAAATTTTAACATTTCATGTATATACGATCACGCCGCATATATGCAGCAATATAAAAAACGCAATAAAGAAATGAAATTAACCTGCATTTACAAATTGAACTTATAAATCAAAAATATATATAGTAAACATGCAAATACTTCCGTCATATTTTCCGTGATAAAAAGTCAGCTTAAAATTCGTCAAAAATCTCGCATGAAAAAATCGTCCGGATCACGTGAGTGGGTAAACCTCTATATGTCGCGGCAATGGAACGAATGAAAATATACACGCTCGCTCACGCGTAATTTTAGTAATTCGGTATTTATTGCGAATGAGCGCGTCGCGTGAAAAATCGCTAAATAGCAGGTAATTTTCGCGCTGGCATCCACGACGGTGTTTCACGCACGTGTTTCGCGAACGCGATAAAGATGCTGCGCGTTCTTTTTACAGTAAAAACGTAAAAAAATATTACACAGGAGAATGCCTGCGACGTGTTTCATAAGATATGAGCAATCACCGGGAAAGATGGAAATTCTGAAAAATCCTTGGATGATACTCGGCGAAAGCCCAAACAATATCTTCCGGCATCTCCTCCCTCGAACGGTAGGGCAGAAATTTGCCTTTAAGATGGTATATGATGGTCGTTTTAGCTACGTACATATACCTGCATATCGGTGACGTCAGAAGCGCAAAAATATACCAAAATTTCCGTGACGAACTACGCTTTCACGAAAGCATGTGTAGTCATAGAGAAAAATTTAAATTTATACGAAAGTCTCGAAAACATATTGCCGTAAAATTATCTCATTATAATTACATTATGAGTGCATATATAATGAATAGTTCAATGCAACCCGGACATCTTTGCGTGCATTTATGCGTTCTTAATGTATATTGCAAAGCCGTATTCCAGATACAATGACCCGCGATATCAATGCTGAATTCAAAATGTATATGCTGACAATATTACATCGATCCCTGAATTATTACAAAGGCCACCATACAACTATGGCACCATTATTATCCAATGTACCGCCATTGGCGACCATAAATAAAACCTACATCCCTCGTACCGACCGTTCCTCGATTATTATCCACGGAAAATCGAATCGATTACTCCCAGGAGGCCCTATTATATCGATATTGTTACCGCCGAAGCTCAAACATTATTATTAATTGAGAAGTCTCTCTCTTCATAGGCAATACGGAGCGATAATTTCATTCGCCATTCAATATACGCTAAGCTGTAATTGCTGGACGCAAAAATGAGGACATTATGACGTCATCATCCAACTAATAAATAATTAAAATTATGAACTCGTATTACGACGTACAATAACACTAGTCGACGTGTCAGATGGGAGATTGGGTTTTTCGAGTCGTTTCCTGTAGATTTTGGGCCCCTAAATCCGAATCTGTCAGTGAAATGTTTCTATCACATCTGGTTTTTTAAAAAATTGAGGTCAAATGTGCAAAAAAGTGTGTTTTAGGCTATTTTTTATAAAGTATAGGTGATGAACCCGATATGTTAGAAAATTCGAAAAAAGCTTAAAATGAAGGTTAGACAATATACTTTAAGCTAAGCAAAGTCATAATTAATCCGCAATTATCTATCGCGAGCTACAATATTTCTTTGTTGTAGGGTGCGCTCGCGTTTACGCCTCACACCCGTTGGCGTAGGGGAATCAGAGATAAATACTTCAAAATACATACACTTGCAGATTAATTCTCACAATCAGTGTACACTAATCTAACATTGAAAACTGAATAAAACTTGTGGAATAAAATATTAATTCGATGAGTCAATAACAAGAGGGATTGACTTTTGTCAACGAATGTCGCTAAAATCAGATATTTGTATACCTACCCGCATTCGATTTTCAGATTCAACATTGAACGATGTAGCTGCTGAGAATATATTTGGCAGCGTGATCGCAAAAGGATGGTGGTGTATTTTTCACGTTACTGCGACAGGTGGACATGATCGATGGTCAGATGTGCTCTTTGTGCGCAAATCGTGACAGTGTAAACTAGCGATGAAATCAAAAGTTATAGTCAAACTGTGAATATTCTCGATCCAAAACCGCTGTGGTGAACGAGATTAACCATTTAAACGAATTATCAATAATTTTAACTAAAAAATTATTTGCAACTGTTTCTATATTTTCAAAGTATTTAATTGTACGAAATTATATTTATTGATATAAATTGACGAAGAACTTGTAAAAATTACTTTTCTTTCTTGTATATAATATTTTGTATCTTTGTCTTTTATATATATAATTTATATTTTATTATAAAAAATATGAAAGTATGCAACTCTAGATTTTTGACGAAAATTAAAAAAAAAAACAAGTCTTTCCCCTTCCCAATGTCACCCTGTCTGCAAAATTAAAACGAACGATGCGACACAAATAAGAAAGTTTCGCAAAAGATAGCATGAGAATTTCCCTTATAATCGTTACAACTCTCGTTTAAGACGATCAAATAACTAGCATAATATGCAGCGCGTAACAATCTTTCAAGGAGAATTTAATTACTCCCACTGGTTTTAAATGTAGAAACGCAAACTGAGGTCCGCCAAACCAAAGGATATTTCCATTACGTTAAAACTCTCTTTGAACATTTCTCTCTTAATTATATTCTATCCCAGGACATTTGATAAAAGATTGAATACGTAATACTAGATGCAGAATTGTTAGCTTTGCCTCGGGAAAGCTAAAAGAGATATCTTACATATAATAAAGATTATACCTAAGTAAGTGTTTAAAACGTCACTAAACTTTCTCATTACGTCAAATTTTCGTTTGGAACGTTCATTTATATTATCTTCTAAACATTCCTAAAAATTGTATAAATATGCATTTAAAGAATTAAGCTAAAAAAAACATATAAGAAAAGAAACCTGAGATTTTTCTTTTATAGCAGAACTTTTATATTCTTATTTTACTCGATGAAAGATTAGATACATGATACCAAATATAACGTAGGCACTTTTTAAAACAAATATTTTGTCATACAATAAAAAGAACTACGCCTATTAAAGGCGTCAATAAATCTTTCACTAACTCTCCTAATTACATTTGAATTTTTTCCTCGAATGGTCTGAGCCATAAAAAGTTATAAGTACACAACGCTAGATTGCATCATTATCATTTTACGAGGTGCGAGGGACTTCAGTCGATGGAGCGAGAAAGTCAGCGAGCGCCGGAAAAGAAGGATGACGAAAACAAGAACAGCAGGCCGTCGCAAATAGCAGATTTTAACGGCGATTTCTGTCACTTCCGGACGCGCGCAGGAGTCGGAGTTCCCTCTTTAGGCAGGGCAGCAGATGTTCTCTACGACATGTTCTCGCACCAGAGAACTTCCCTTCTCCGAGGGAAATGCGCTTAACTAGCCGTCACCGCCCGATGCTGCTCGCCGTTTAAGTCTCTCCCCCGACTAACCAACCACCCCACCCACCTTTGCCGCCCCTACAGACCCTAAACAAATCTTCCACCGTCGAGAGAACACCCCTTCCACGTTTCTAAGATTCGCAAACCATCCGCACCGAGCCGCCCTTTCCTTACGTGGTGATATTTTCCAACAATTTTCGTCGCGCGTTCCGAAACAAATAAAATGAAATATTCCGTAGTTAATATCGGGGTACTCGTTTCCCTAATTTTAAACCTTTCTCCGAGACTAATACCTTCGTTTATAGTATATTATTATGAACGTAATTTTACTCATACTCGTATATAATCTTCAAATTATACAGCAATGAAGAAAAAATTGGGGAGCCATTATATATAATGTGTATATTAACATTATTAAAAAATTTAAAAGATTAATTATAGCTTATTAATCCGTATTGACGTCAGCACAATTGACGTCAGCTTAATTCACGGACAAGTTTTGAATTAAGTCCAACAAAATTATGTCGAAACCTCGCTATATAGATGGAATCGTTAAAGAATAAAAGCGTTAGATGTTAGCGTAAGAAAAATATTTCCTGGTGTATTTGTATGATGTAATCTTACACGATGAGAAACAGTATATCTTTATAACTTCACGTTAAAATAAAGATGAAATTTGATTACCATATTCTTAAAGAAAGATATATCAGTGTTGTTTCGCATTCTTCTTTCTGTGAAAATCTCCGTGCATTGCGTCATTGAAAAAGTATTGCTTTTTAAATTAAAGTTATTAAGATAACTTAATCTGCGAGTGAAAGTAGCCATTCTCGAGAGCCTTATAGTTGCTATAATAATCAACTGTATTATCACAGTCAGATAGAAATAAAAAATGTCCATTATATAGCTCGATCATTTTTAGTCGCAAATTAAATTTCCGTTTTTATCACCGACAATCCAATTAGATGCTGTTTTCAAATCGAAAAAATATTTGCCGAAGGTTGTTAGCGCGACTTGTGCACGATGAAGAATCTCGGTTGGAATTTTCTCGTGATCTCTCGGATTGCGGGGAAAATTTACAAAACGCGCGCGGCAATTTCTCAAGCAGCCCGCGAACCGCCCGCGAATGCAACGAAGCTGCGGGGACGAAGCGCTTTCGCACGTGTTACATCTGTTATAGTTCCGACTGCGACGCCAACCAACGGTCGCGTGACAAGAATTTCGCTGGGAGCGAGGAAATGCGCTTTTAACTAACTGTCACCGCCCGATGTTATGATGAGCCACTCTCCGCGAGCCGCTCTCACCGTCGCAAACCGCGAATAAATGCTCGCCTCGTCGACGACCTCTCCGCGAACTTACAATTAGTTGAGTCCTCGAATAACTGCAGCGATCTGCAGGACGTAATTATCATATTTCCATACGCGGCGCAGTTTCCAAAAGCGGTTTACGGTTATTTAACTATGTGTATTCCTATGCATTCCTTATATCTCTCTGAGACCAACCAATAAACCAATTAATTACTCCCTTTATAGAACTATTGGTCAATTTTAAATTTAAGATTCTTTATCGGATGCAACCGCGTTTTTAAATAAATTTACAAAATTTGTTTTAAGATATTTCGAAACCATATCGTATAATACTTTAAAAACATATTCCAAAAATTAAGGGATTGGAAAACCCTAATAAGAAAATGTCGAGATCATAATAGTTTCCTATACTCTTCGCATAGCTTTCAAAATAAATTCAACGTAACTGTGTTCACAGCCTCATAAGTTGATAAAAACTTTGGTCAGGTACTTTTCGAAAACTCCAAAGTTCAGTTATGGAAGATAATACTCGCCAAAAAAGAGGTGAGAGTCAAAATGAATAATCCTGTACTATATCAGTATTGCTGTCAATATGAATTTTTCATATTCTCGACACATCTTTACACATCTTTATAAATTTCATGTCAATTTAATCAAATATCTTGTTATTATGTTACTAACAGATTATTATAATTATTTTTTATATAATATATAACAATTACTTTAATAATTATTAAGTATTTTAATATAACATGCAACTAGATAATTCTGTGATGTACAGACGGCGTCATTAATGCTTTCCTAGCTGTGTTCTGGGGATTTCTATAGTGCACGTTAAATGTACTATGCCTTCCTAGCTGTGTTCTTGGGATTTCTATAGTACACGTTACATGTACTATGGCTTCAGGTGGAAGGCATTAATGACGCCTTCTGTACATATACTTAATGTATATTATAAATTCTTTTGTTCTACGATGAAATATTTAGTGGATCTTACTTTATTTGTCTTACTTTATTTCATATTATATAAAATAAAGTTATAAATAAATATGGATTGACACACACAGAGGCCTTGAAAGAAATTAAAACAAAATTTAAGCATTTTGTAAAAAAATTGTAATTAAAATTGTAATTGTTATTAGTAATTTTTTACATTTTTTACGCGGTTTTTGTATTAAATTCGTATTATACTACGTGACCGTAAATCATTTCTTGTGTCTCTTTTAATCATCTTATGACATATACATATTTAACAAGTCCAATGTTCCAGTGTTATTTTTTAATGTCAGTTTTATAGAATATTCCATCTTAGAAGAATAAAGACCAAATACCTCAAACAGAATATTTGGTAACACATTTGCGAAGGGGGGAGGGAAAGGAAAAGAAATAATTAATTAACACGCCTACTAATATACAAATATTAACGATTTTTCCTTAGTGTGTTTAACGAATATCAATTTATTTCAATTAATTTATTTCAGATAAGTTATGATATCATACAAAAATATATAATTTTGTTCTAGCCTTCGTCGCGTCCATGAAATGTAAACACCATGGAGAAACTGAAATAAAAACTTTATATTATAAAAATATCAGTACTTTATTTGTTATATTTAGTATAGTTTATTTTTTCACTAAAAAATATTTGTAAAAAATAAACTTGAAATCATCTTTCACTAAAGAATATTTCTAAAGAATAACTCAAAAAATAGAATCAGTTATTATTAATGCATATAATAAAATTATTCAAATTGATATTATTAGTGTATTGTATCTTCAAAGCGTTTTTTAGTTGCGTTCCTGAAAATCATATTATATATGTACAAAATACTTTAGTAAAAGTTGTAAGAAATAATATCATTATTACGTTTAAAAGCAATTTTTTTTTAATCACTCTATTTTTGTTTATTACTTTTTACCAAGTTTGCTTCACCTTTGAAATATTTTCTTGAAATATTTCAAAGGGTATTTCAAACTGAGATATTTTGTAATTAGTTTTGTACGTGTAAAACACAAAATCAATACATGATGAATACTTATCATCAGCTCTATTTTATAAGCTTCTTATATATGTCTGCAGTGCATCTTCGTATATACATAATAAATCAATAGTTACGTATCAATATACACGTTCAAATATGGAATATTAATACTAATATAATCTTAGTCTATATTATAAGACAATGAATCTGTGATATATTAGATTTATCTGCAATCCTTCTATGCTCTCTCTCTCTCTCTCTCTCTGTCTCTCTCTGCTGTTTCTTAACTTAATGCATGTACATGCGTTTGCATGTCATGTCACGGATATCTGATAAAATTTTCACAAATTCATTATCTCAAGTTAAAATTAAAAGTCACCCATACGACAGCAGTAAAGTGCAAAATGCATTGAAACAAAAATATATTTACATTATAACAAACCGCATAAAATAATATCTCGAAAAATAAATATTGTGCGTATAAAATAATATAATAATATCTTGTAGAAATCTTTTTTTCAATAAATTTGTTAATATTAAAAAATCTACAGTTATATAAGTAATAAAAATAATTAGAAATTTCAAACATGTCTTGGAAATACTATATGCATATATCTGTAAAATGTTCGATTTATTATTTTAGAAAGCTAACTGTTCTTAAAATAAAATCAGAAATATTTTTTTC